>NW_026058569.1:0-106469 GCF_023721935.1 Panthera uncia
GTTTGTGAGTTCAAACCCTGCATCGGGCTCTGTGCTGACAGCTTGGAACCTGAAGCCTACTTCTGATTCTGTGTCTCCTTAAATAAACATTAAAAAAAAATTCTTTTCAGGGCGCGTGGGTAGCTCAGTCAGTTGAACATTCAACTGTTGATTTCAGCTTAGGTCATAATCCCAGGGTCGTGGTATGAAGCCCTGCATCAGGCTCTGGGCTGAACATGGAGCCTGTTTAAGATTCTCTCTTGGAGCACCTGGGTGACTCAGTCGGTTGAGTGTCCAGCTCTTGGTTTCAGCTCAGGTCATGATCTTGTGGTTTCATGAGTTTGAGCCCCAGATCAGGCTCTGAGCCGGTAGCATGGAGCCAACTTGAGATTCTCTCTCCTTTCCCTCTGCCCCTCCCTGACTCACGCTGTCTCTGTCTCTCTCAAAATAAATAAATAAACTTTAAAAAAAGTAAAAAAAAAAAAATCTCTCTCTCTCTCTTTTTTTCTCCCCCACTTGCACATGTTTGCTCTCTCTCTCTCTCTCTTAAAAAAAAATCTTTTGTCTCTGAATTTCCATGCAATATGCTTAGCATGTTACATTCATTTGGTACTAACAGGGTTCATACTTTGTCACGTATAAAAAGTTTTACTGCCTTAGTAGATTTAAATTTCTCAAAGATACAACATGACGTACATAAATTTTACATGTGGATTGAAGACAGTGGGCCTGAATTCAGACACCACTCAATGTATTAGCTTGGCAATTTTAACTAATTGTTTTTTAAATGTGAATTTTTTTATTTATGAAAGAATAATAGCAACAGTAACAGATATGGCTATCAGTCTATAAACTCAGTTGAGAACAACGTTTAAAAATATCATATTTTTAAATATATGTCAGTCATAAATACAAGGTAAAACCCTATTTTTCTCCTTAATAAGTTTGAAAAAATTGTTTTTGTCAATTAGAATATAAAACATAGATAAAATAGAAAAACGTCTACTTATATTTAATTTATGAATTCACCTGTGCACACATTTGAAATCATATTATATGAAATAAAAATATTGTAAAATATTGCTTTTCTCTGTTCTTATATTTCATGAAACAATTAAATTCTTCATCTGTACTTTCAAAATAAGTTTCCTAGTCATCATTAGACACATTACTTAAAAATCTAACAGTTTATAGAAAACCTTATTTCCATTTTAATTTAATTCTTAGAGATATATAGTGCCCTTTTGAATACACTCTATGTGTGAAGCTGTCCCTGAAAAGTTTACCTCAAGAATCCACTCATATAACATTAGAAAAGTTTTCTTTCATTCTTTAAAAATCATCATGTATACTGCTGATTTGTACAAAACAAAAACAAGTAATGCTTTTTAATAATATAAGCTTAATTTACAATGTTACTGAACACAAATTATGAACACATATTCCTAGAAATAATTACTACTATCTGTCCTGTCTTTCTCGGTCTTCTTTTTTTTTTTTTTTTTGCCGATGACTCTAACTGGTGAGTGATATCCATGATCTTCATTGACTGGGATTATCTAAGATTAATTTGCATTTCCTAAATATTATTTTTTATTTCATTAATCAAAATGAGGTCATTAAGAGAACTCCCAATCTCACCAACTGCATTGTATGAAAAGCTACTTGAAGACTCTGAAAGGGGTTATTATTCCTTTTCTGACGTTGCATATTGAAGGATACACATGAAAATAAAATGGATTCAATTGCATTATATAGTACATGCAGTCATGCTGAAAACGATATTAAATGCCAAAGTAGCTATTTTCTTGTGTCTTCAGTTTTTTTTCTGATTGCACCAGTCTTCATATTTCATTTGGAAGAAAATGCAGTAGTTATTAGTTCCAGCTAAGGGAGAGGGAGAGGAAGAGGAAGGAAGGGGAGAGGAGAGACTTAAAGGAAAGAGGGAAGGGAGGGAGGAAGGGAGAGGAAAAGGAAGGAAAGACCTGGCCTCTAGACATCTTCGAAATAGTTTACCCCTGCCCAGTGAGTCAAGCTCTCTCAAACTCTTTGAAAAATGTAACTGATAAAAACATTCTCATTTCTCACTGAATTGATGCATTTTATTATTACTTGACTATGTAATAGTGATTCCATATCAGTGGTGTCACTTTTCTGCCAGAGGTCCCTTGAGATGAATTCAAGTTGGCTATTGTAAATGTGTCCTCTGCCATGTCTTGTCACAGCCTGGTGTCAGCTGTGACGTGCTCATTGTCCAGACGTACATCTTTGATGCACCAAAATGTAATCAAGCACCTCAGTTTCTCTAAACAGAGAAATGTCATGTTGGTGTCTTTTGCTTGTTCCTTTTGGGGTATCTTTTCCTTTTATGAGAAAATATAAACTTGATCTACATAAATTGAAAGACAGGGTTTTGCTGGTTTTGTTTGCAAGGGGGTTGGACATGTGTGTAAATAGCCATAGAAGTTGGTCTTCATCAGAAGGAAAAGCCGTGTCTTTCCCAAGACAAATTTAATGCTATCTACAAATTATGCGTCAACATGTTACAATTATTTTTATTTTTGAAATGTTTTAAATTTTAGGAAAATAGCTGATTTTCTAAAGAATTTAAGTACCTATTAGGTACTGCAAAATATATTTGTTTTATTTTGTTTTGAAGTTTATTTATTTATTCTGAGAGAGAAAGAGAGTGCGAGTGGGGAAGGGGCAGAGAGAGGGGGAGAGAGAGAATCCCAAGCAGGATCCCTGCTGTCAGCCCAGAGCTTGACATCCGGGGCTTGGTCTCAGGAACGGAGAACGAGAGATCAAGGGTCAGACACTTAATCGACGGAGCCAGCCAGGCACCCCGATAACTGCAAAATGTATTTGTAAAGATAACAAGGCCTTAATATTCATGTAAAGTCAGGTAGCATAAACAGAGTTTTTTTATGCCACATATGGTAAACCTGAGTGGTCCTGGCAAAATGTGATAAACCTTAAGTTTCTTGTCTACAACTTGCAAGTAACAGCATCTTACGTGATAATGTCACAAAATGTTAATTATGTGAGTGAAACATTCCTGCAAAATATAGAGAACTAATTTATCTATTTTCCATTTAAATAATTTTATATCTTATTTAAGCACATGAATTTTGTCCTCTACCAACTTTTATTTCAAGGTTATTAACCACATGTAGTAGAACAAGCTTCAAAGGCTTTTATAATAAAATGTCTATGTATAGGACGAAGCTGGTTTTTTAGAAGTAGTAAATATAGTATACTTTTATATATTTATAGTATTTTTATAGTATTACTTTTATAGCATTTATATTTTTATAGTATTACTATTACTTTTATAGTATTTATAGTATTACTAATTTATAGTATTTTTTATATTATATATAGTATAGTATTTTATAGTATTATATACTTTAATAGTATTACAATTTCATTCCCATTCATGAAAGAAAGAGGAGGCATACAATTTGTACTCAAGGACTTAGAGTAAAAATTCAGAAACATCTGTTTAATGAATTAGGTGATGGAAGAGAGCGGGTGATTAAAATAATAATAGCTTATGTAAAGATCAAGGCTATAAAGCTGGGAATTGAAGAGAAGGTAACATGCACCTCGTTTTGGAGCCTTCCTTTTCTCATGTGGAGAACGTGTGCTTCATTAAGTCACAGACCTCGTTAGAACAACGATATGTAAATGTGACATTAGTGTCCAGCATAGCAGCTCTGCTGCGCGATCACTCCTTTGTTACTGACTTTGTGCGGGGCAGGTAACACACGTACCACGTTCCAGAATCTCTTTAGAGGGTTTGGATGACTTTCGGTGCCTCTTCCCAGTGTGACCTAAAACTTCTTACTTTGTTAGCTCTGAACTGCCTTTTCACAAATAAATTAAAAATACAGAAATGAACACTCTGAAAACGCATTTGACATTTAAGATTTGTTAAAATGTTGTGCATCACGCTTTCAGTTGTCTTTTCCTGCACTAGAATCACAATTTTTGAAGAATTCTTTGGAAATGTGTGTGTGTGTGTGTGTGTATGCACATCTAGGATTACTGAGTCAGATTATGTAATATAGGAATGAAAATATTTTTATTTTTCACACTAAATGTTAAAATGTTCTTGGGGCACCTGGGTGGCTCAGTCGGTTAAGCAACCGACTTCGGCTCGGGTCATGATTTCACAGTCAGTGAGTTTGAGCCCCACATCGGGCTCTGTTCTGACAGCTCAGAGCCTGAAGCCTGCTTCCGATTCTGTGTCTCCCTCTCTCTCTACCCCTCCCCCGTTCATGCTCTGTCTCTCTCTGTCACTAAAATAAATAAACATTAAAAAAATTTAAATGTTCTTGCAAGTGGAAACTGGTAAAGAACAGTGCTGTAAGTGAAAAGTAATACCAAGAAAAGAGAGATGGTTATTGAATCATTTACCACAAATTATACCCCAAAAGGCAAGAAAAAAAAATGGTCAAGAGCAAAGAAATTCAGCTTTAAGGATTAAACTGATTTTGATTCAACAGGTAAGTAATTTTATGTTGTTCTTTGCCATTGTTTATAAAGGAACACTATTTGGGGCAGACACATATTTGTGTATCTCCCTCTCACAAGACAGTTCTTGAGTGATGGGTCTCAGTTTTATCATGTAAGCTCAGTTCATTGAGGCTGATTACTCATTAATTTTCAAGGTTGAAAATGAAAAAAATGTTAATGGCAAACAGATAATGTTTCTTCTAGCTAACTAGCGCTGAAAGGAAACAGTGAAATGGCCAGAGAACAGACACAATAGGCCTATAGATGGTGCTGTGGAGAAAATTTAAAAGTCTTAACACCTTTATGTCCAGACACCACAGCTGGTAGAAATTATTGAATGACAAAAATTTGTATCATCTAGGAAAAGCCCTAAGGCGTTTAACTCCATTTCTAGGTTTTATAGGGGAGGGACTGAGAAAAAAATAATTTTCCTAAGATCATAAAATAGAACTAGCTCGCCCAGAAACCAATGCTCTCAAATGGAGAAAAAGCAGCTGGCAAATGAGTGGAAGGGCCATGTGACCAAAACTAGCAACAGCAGGTTATGTTGGTTAGCTCCTAGTGTAAAATACTAGACACAAATCTAATTAATAAAAAAGAAATGTGGAAATTGCTGAGGTACAGAAAACATTTCCACAGCCCAGGTGGATTCCTTGGATCATATCGACTAGAATTTATTTGAAATAGAAACAAGGAAAATGAAAGAAATAAGTTATGCTCATTGGGACAGTTGTTTTTTCCTTTGGTGGGGGAAAGTGCAAACAGAGGAGGGGTGGAGAGAGGGGGACAGAGGATCTGAAGTGGGCTCTTTGCTGACAGGCTGCCAGCAGTGAGCCCAATGTGGGGTTCAAACTCACAAACCATGAGATCATGACCTGAGCCGATGTTGGACGCTCAACTGAGCCACACAAGTGCCCCTGCTCACTGGGACAATTGTAAGTTGCTCCCTCCATCCCTGCTTTGCCCACCAGCTTCAAATGACTTTGACAAATGTTTTAAGAGAGACGTGTGAGCTATAGAGAATAATATGTGCAACTTAGTAAACAATTAAGTGATACCAATTTCCTTGTTCCTTTCTCTTATTATGTAATAATTCTTTTATTATATTATCAATTATCAAATTATCAAATTCCCACTTATGCTAAATAATATATATCTGATTTTTGTATTAGCATGCTGATTCATAAGTGCAAGAGATTGTTATGAAAGAAACATGTCTACCAACTTTTGTCCTATTCTTTAATAAAACACTAGCCTTGCTTTTCTCATATGGTTTGCAAACTTTGTTTTCTTCCAAAATTGTTATGCTCTGTTTTATCCTTCTTTCGAATGAGCCCTTTTCAGAATAGAAAGCATTACATAATAAAATATAACAAATTAGTACTCTTTCTAGGTTCTTCAACATACATGTTTGTTCCCGCTAAGCAATCAGATAACTGTAAATATTTTTCTTGGAATCTAAAATATTCATTCCAACAAATGTCTGCCATGTTGTCCATAATGGCATAGACTATCTCTTAATTGGTTCTTTGTCGGTATAAAGCACAGTATAAGGCACATGGGATCTTAAAGTGCTTCAAATGTCACAGAAAAAAGAAAATGAGAGATGAACATTTGATAAGCAGAAAAAATATTCAGAGACAGGAAAAAGGACAGAGGGTACAGTGGAAACAATGGTGTGAATGAGATGACAAGAAAGAAAAATGGCAAATACAATCATTACTCAAACCTCTATAAATGGAAAGGCATACCATTCTCCATTCACCCACTTCCACTCCGTCTCTTACTACAATTTACCAAATGTTCCCTTTTTATAGGTGGAATTTCTACTTATGATAAATAAATTTACAATCTGGACACAGGTTATGGAATATAAAGGTAAAGCTAGAACCCAGTGCTGAAAAGATTTTCTCACTTAGAATCTCCGTAAAAGAGGGGCCACCTGGTGGCTCAGCTGGTTGTGTGTCTCTTGATTTGGGCTCAGGTTGTGATCTCACGGTTCATGAGATTGAGCCCAACATAGAGCTCTTGCTGACAGTGCAGAGCCTGCCTGGGATCTCTCTCTACTACTCTCTCTGCTCCTTCCCTGCTCGTTCTCTTTCTCTATCAAATAAATAAACATTTCAAAAAAAACTCTCAGCCAAAGAGATTGTTTCCAAGTAGGATGCCATTCAATACATTTCTTTACTGTATTTTCTAGATAATTGCTATCAATTTGATTGTACAGGTAAAACAGTCTGTTGGGCTTAGGAAACCATATCTAATAATACTTTTTTAAAAACATGAATTCTATCTTTAGCTCTGATGATTGAATTAAAATTAAGCTCTGAGGTTAACAATTGTCTTTTTTCTGCCATCTCAACTTAACTTTCTCTTACAGTGAAAGCCACTCTTCCCTCCTCTAGCCTCTAGAAACTCACTGAACCCCCCCCCCCCCAACTATCATCATAGAAAAGGCCAGATATCCTCTGGTCTTAATGATTGGACTGAAAGATGGGCCCTTGACAGAGGCTGGACAAATTATTCACTGGGATTTATTTGTGATAAAAAGTGAAGCCCTCCCTGTCCTCTGAAGCTTCTAAGATAAGATAATTTAAGCTTAGCACTACCTATAGTTGTATTTCCTATTTTGTGGAGAAAGCAATGACTCTTCAGAATAAATGTTCTCCATAATCTCAGCGGAAGAGATTGCAGGACAGCAAAAAGAGAGGTGGAGAGAGATGGAGATGTTGCATATAATGACAGAGATAAAAATGAATATAAAGAAAGAGATCTAGAGGCAGCAACGGAGTTTCTGAAACCAGTTGAGCCTGAGAGAAGACCTATATCTGCCCATTCTCTTTAGGTGACACAATACCCTTTTGTTGGTTGGCTTAATGGAGTCGTTTTCTTCTGTTAAACTCCAAATATTGAATTGGGGTCCTGTTGGTTAAAAAAAAAAAAAAAGAAGTCCGGCTTAACAAAAGGACAAAGGTGTGATAATAGAAAGGATGTAAGGACTTGAAAGTCTATTAGAATATCAGTCTACAACTTTTTGGCTGTGAGATATTAGAAAAGTGATTTATTCTATTTTAATGTCAGTCCATGTACTAGTAAAATGTGGATGCTAAGCTTTGTCTCAAAGAATTGCTGGAAAAATCAAATGTGAGTTGAAGAGTGGATGGAACATCTAATTGTTCTGCACTGAATTGGAATGTCTGCCCAGATGGATTATATTAGAAAACCGAGCTAGAAATGGAGTACAGTGGAGAACAAAGAAAGAGTGGATTGATTTCCAAGATGCTATAGGCCACCTTAGTGAAAATGCTCCGTGCTCTGATGTATGGTTACTCTTTGTACTAGGAAGTCCTCTTGACCTTGCCCAGAGTAACTATCTTCACAGTTTTCCCCCCAGAAATGGATCCCTGTCTCCGATAATCAATCCCCAAACCCTTCTTCTTCTTCTTCTTTTAAAAATCTTGACCAGATTTTTATTTCATTTTATTTTTTAAGGTGTATTTCTTTATTGTGAGAGAGAAAGAAAGAGAGGGTGGGGAGGGGCAGAGAGAGAGGGAGAGAGAGAATCCCATGCCAGCTCCATGTTGTAAGCACAGAGCCCGATGAGGGACTTGATCTTATGAATCCTGGGCCATTATCATGACCCGAGCAGAAATCGGGAGTCTGAGGCTTTACCGACTGAGCCACCCAGACAACCCTTGCCCAGCTTTTTAAACCAACAAGTCTACGAGACCATCTTTGCAACTATTTTCTTGTTTTTGGCAGGCTTTGCAGCTCTGTATCTTCTTTAGGGAAAGGAGTACTTGAGACCCACTTTAATGACTTTTAAGAAGTTTGGCTTCTCTTTTATTTTCTTTTGTATTCTGATGTACACCATTTAGTGATTTTTAATGTAGAACATAAAAACTGTCTTCTGTTCTATTTCAATAAGGCTTTTTTGTTGTTGTTGTTACTGTTACCAGTGGTTCCTGTGTGCTTCTGGATATATGCCATAAACCACATTTTAGTCTGTTCTATGAACCCAGAGAAAATGACACCTGTGACACGTAGGAATGGCATTTTACCTGTCGTATTATTTCATTGTTAATGGTTTAATGACTGCAATAAAGCAGAGCTGAGCGATCACATTGTGTCCTCTGAGTAGCCTGTGCTTCAGCCTGGCACTTCTTCCTGTTTATTGGCTCTAACGCTTTTGAGAAGAGGTGTTTGCTTTGTTTTTTGTTTTTTGTTTTTATATCCTTGTGTGAGAATGGCAAAGAATAGTAGGAGAAAATGGCTGGGACAAGGTTACTAATGGATGTACCTGCCATCAGATGATCTCTTCTGGATTGAGATGTTTTGCCTCTTTTCAACATTTGCCTTTCAGCACCCCTGAGCCCCAAAGTACAATACCAATAGGTACAGTATAAAACAAAATGTGATTGAAGCATGATGAAATGATCCTAAGGTTCCATTTCTAGAACGAATCATTCTGGATGAGTTCTTGACTGAAGTATTTTGCATTGCATCTCTTTCTCAAATGCTACTTGTTTGTGAAAATTTTACATAAGGAAAACTTATCAGAGAAGCAGGAAACTTTAAAAAGCTACATAGGTAGAATTCTGATGAATTAGAAAATGTCTACACTGGGGAATAACAAATGAATTTTCTATACTCTAGAGTGAGTCACTTGTTGAATAGAATACTGACTAAGGCCAGGTTTCCATAGGCAAAAACAGTGTACCTCAAAAGGTACCAATAAAATGTTGAAATAGGTGATTTGTAGCTTACAATCAATTTCTGAAACCGGAAAACCATCAATAGCAAGTCACTGTGGACTTGTTTGTCATAAGTTTTAAATAACATCGCTGTGCTGCTAATCCTTCTATAGTATATTCTATGATGATATTGATGATGATGGTGATGGTGATGATGATGATAGTTTTCTCTAATGGTATAATTACATAAATTATCTTAGTTTTAAATTGCTTGTCTGCAAATGGTATTATGTCCTATTTTTCTCCCTTAGTACCAAGCACAGAATACAAAGAAAAACTTAAATACAGGTCTAGGTGGGGATAAAAATGGCTCTTACTAACTTTGATAAGGAAACTATGACATAGAGAAGAGTTCACTGTCTCAAAGTCACCCTACTTTTTAGTAATGAAATCTGGGGCTCTTAACATCTAATCAAGTGCTTATTATCTGAAATTGTCAATAAGTAATGCTAATCTCAGGGGTCTTTATACCTGGAAAGAAAAAAAAGAAGAAGAAAAGATAAAAGGAGACCTCTTTCTCCTATGACTTGCTGAATAATCCAGGCTGTCAAATTTATGCAAACTCACACTCCAGATTAGAATATTAAGGAAAGTCATTTTTATAAAACAAGATGTTTATTTCAGATTAGGGACACGTGGGTCACACTACTGGAGGTACTTTCTCAACAAAACAGCTTTGCCCCTTCTTCGTAGAAGACGATGCATACATCTGGAATGGCTCAGGAGGATTTATCAATGTTTACTATTTTGTACAGATTGTACACATATTATCTGCTTTAAGCTACAAAGAGCCCTGCAGGATTGATCGTCCCATTCCCGCCCTACGGGCCATTCAGATAATTGAGGCTCAGAGAATTTAGGAAACAGTTTGAAGTCACAGAGGAGCACAGGAGAACCAGGCAGATCTGCCCAAGCAGATTATCTGATTCCCAAGCTTCTGCGTGTCCATTCCTCTGAACTACCTCCATACAGAAGAGTGGATCTAACCTTGTCCATGTATTAGAATCATGTGGGGAGCTAAAAAACATTATTCTTCTTATTTTTTAAAGCACTCCCGACAAGACCCCACCTACGACCGATTAAGTTGAAATCTCTTGGTGGAGCCTGAGGATGTTAGTGTGCACCCAGGTTTGTGGGCTTTTGTTCTGGAAGATAATCAGTGGAATCACTGGCTCATGAAAGGGAATGAGCCATGAGAGCAATTCCTCATTGCTATAGCTGTCTTGGAGGGGGAGGGGGGCATAGTATTTATCATCCAAATCAGGGCACATGAGCGAGTGCAAAGAAAGTGGTATTAATAAAAAGCAGGGACAACTAATATAAACCAGGTTGTCTTGAGCTAACAGATCGGTATTTTTACCTTCTCCATGATCTCAGACTGAGTCCCAGGATATTGCAAGTCTAACAGCAAGGACTGCTTTATTTAACGCTGCCTATGATGGAGTGTGGCACAAAGGATACACTTGATATTTGCAAGATGAATACATTCAAGGCTGTTTTCCCCTATTTTACAGAATATCATTTTCTCACTTAAAATAATGGCTGAAATCATGTAAAGTAGATTTAAAAAACAGCCATTATTTTCTGAAAACAAAAACAAAGAGCTTACATAATATTTTCCATTATGGAAAAGCTTTCTGGACAGGTGTTATCCCAATGTCCTCCTTCACTCTGTTCTATTTAGTAGAATATGTCATTTACTGTGGGAATTGTCAGAATCATCTTCCCCCTTATTTTATACAGATCTGAGTTTTTGGCTGAGATAAATAAACCTATGGATACTTCATGGATTTGAATAGCAACATAATTACATTTACACTCAAAAAAAAAGATAGGGGTAGTTTTGTACAAATGACAATCCTAGGCAGAATACATAGGAGATAAGGAGACAAATTTTGGTTGGATAATGGACTAAACCTTATTACCCAAAGCAACAGGCCATATCTAATCGCCATTATCTCTGGATGGCAATTCAAAAGAACACACGCGCGGCAGTAATGTGACCAACATAATGGTCTTGAGATTATTTAAATCACCATAAGTAAGCTTCATAACTTAAGATACAGAGCAAACTATTTATTTTGAATAAAAGCTCAGAACTTTTAAATGGCAAGGACTTATTGTGCACTAACGTACACTTAAAAGAAGCCCCAGAGGATGCAATCTTTTGAGCCTTTTTAAATCCTCCTGTTTATAGTTTATACTGCTAAATTAACATAGAAGCAAGTGAGCTTTTCCTATGTGCCACACAGAATAGATTACAGAAGCCTTCCAGAATATATAGCTCTATGAAAAGCTCTCAAAGATACATTTAATTCAAGTTCTCTTTCCAATCATAAAAGTTGATTAATTCTTGATTGAAAACAAAACACTAGACAAAGTAATGTTAAGTAAAATGTTTTTTGTTCTGAGGTTTATTAAACAGTGTAATTGTATCAACCTTTTCCTAGGAAAATATTTTATACGATTGTATTGTACTAGATTATTCAAAACACTAACCTGTGGGTATATATTACAGGAAAACAAGATAAATATAAAAAGACTTATTTTAAAAGAGAAATATAAATTATTTGTGTACATTCTAAATTAAGAGCAGAAACTGAGAAACAACTTTTAAAAATATGATTCTGGTCCTCCACTAACTTCTGCTTTCATTTGTCTTTACTTTTCTTTTCCTTCTTGATGCTCCCTGTAGTTTCTGAAGGTTTAGCCCTCAGATCTCCTCACTCTTGGGGGAATAACAGGTTTCATTTCTCACCACCAAGCAGATGGTTCCCAAATCTGTGCTTTAATTCGTCTTTCTTGCCACAGCTTCTCCTTTGATCTATAATTTCACATTCCCAAATGAAACTCTCACTGGGTTGTTCCTCGCTAATGTCAAACAATGATTCTACAAATGAATCCATCATGAAAGTTAGAGATAAACACACAGCTTTTGGTGATCTTGTCCGATATATTTTACAATTCCCTTTTGTAGAATTAACAAACGTAGTCATTCAACATCCTCACTATTTATCTTCGCTATTTTGCATGGACTCCTTAACCCCACAGCCTCAATTTTTTGGCCCCTGAGCCGTGTTTTCTTTCCTACAAACATGCGTTAGACGCCTGCTCCCAGAGCATGCACTGGGACATTCCAGTTACTCCTCTGTAATGGCAGCCTTGGATTTGCTGATTATGGGAATCGGATTTCCATTGTTGTTGTGGCCTCTGTTTCTCTGTTGGAAAAATTGCTATCTCCTGTAACCACAGCAACAAAAACATGACTTTCTCTGCCCCAATTCCAAAATTCAATTTCCCATGAAGCATCCAAAGAGAAGTAAGACATTGTTTAAGTTTGGAAATTTGCATTTGGACTGGGGAAATGATTATCAACCTACTTTTTTTTGCCCTATTTCTATTTACTGCGTAGAAAGCCATCAGATTTTTTTCCCCTTAAGAGATAAGGACTACGTTATTCTAATGCATCTAAGTGTTATTTTAAACTAGTTTTTACTTTATTATTTTGAGTGACTTAATGCAAAGAAAGAAATCTAGATTTAGCCATGTCCTAGTAGGGATAAAAAATAAAATGGAAAGTGGAATAATGCTACCACCCACTGTGGGCCAGAGGGAGAAGGTTTTAAAATTATTCAATCTTAAAGTTTTATAGATAGCTTCATATGCCATTATCAAGTAATATAAGTAGGCCTGCCAAGACAAAAATATAAGTTGTACCACTGAATACTTTATGCGCTAATAAAGTCTGACACCACATGGGCATTAAGTAGTTAAATATTAAAACCCCATTCTAGTACACCTCAAGAGGCAGCAAGCAAACTGAACATTTCTGCAGAGGTAGAAAGACTTTCAGATATGACTTACCCTGGAAGTTATCCTTCTCCAAAACGAAGGCAGTCTATGTAAACTCATTCCCAATGTACTGAAACAAGGAGGGATTCCTGGGAAATAAGTCATGGCAGCAGGGAATTAGTAGATGAAAGAGACAGAAATCCCTGTTTCTAAAAATACATTGATTTGTCCAGTACCTAATTAAGAACATGGACAGCTAAAGCTATCCAACTATACGTAGTTGATGAAGATATTTATAAAATAATTATATGCCTACCCCTTTGTATACTTTCCCAGATTGCACTTTCCATTAAAGTCATTCTTGTTCGCCACACATGTATAGCAAGAATTTATCATAGTGACTGGTACATATTAGGCACTAAATAACTGTAAGGAGGTACTGAGAATTTTCTACAAGTAATGTAAAAGCCCTGACAAGAAGAAAGGACAACTCAGGGCATGGATGAATCAGAAGGTGACTAGCAGATCATGTAGAAGCAAGTGAAAAAAAATAATAATAATAGCAAGCTGTCATATAATGCTCACTATATGCTGGGTGAGATTGTATATAAATTTATTTAGTTCTCTTAGTAAGTGTCTGTAGTAGGAACTATTACATCAGGGAAAAATTAAAGGTATAGAAATTAAAAATGAGTAAATAATTATTTTAGCTTGCACAGGATATGATTGTTGAACTAGAAATAATTAAGAAATTAAGTTATGAAGAATTATTTTAAAAGAGAATTCAGTGAATTAGTAAGGTACACAATTGATATATGATTAATAGCATTCATATATAAAATAATATCTATATAGAATCTATAATGAAGGACAAGACCCCATTTGGAATATTAACAGAAAAGGTAAAATATATAGGAAAATTATGAAGAAATTAGCAAAGCTTATGGAAAGACAATTGTAAGATATTAAAGAGGGAAAAACGAGAAGCTACATAAGTAGATATGTATAAATAATTTTGTGAGATGTGCATAAAGAATCTCTGAAAGGCTAAATGATAAACTCTCCAAGAACACTTAAGAACCAAATGCAGGTGTTCTATCTGTTGGAGTTGGGGGTAGTGTGGGAACTGGACCCACTGGGTCAAGGATTGGCGGAAAACTCATTATTTTCTCTTTAAATGCTTTTTGTTTTTTTAATCCATGAATGGATCACTCATTCTAAACTTAGGAAAGAAGTTTACCCAGGGGCACCTGGGTGGCTCAGTCAGTTAAGCATCCGGCTCTTGATTTCATCTCAGGTCATGATCTCATGGTTCATGAGTCTGAGCCCTGCATCGGCCTCTGTGCTGACAGTGGGGAACCTGCTTGGGATTCTCTCTCCCCGCCTCTCTCAACCCCTACCTTGCTTGTGTTGTCTTTCAAAATAAATAAATTTTTAAAAAAGAAGGAAGTTTACCCAAATCCCAAGTATCTATTTTATCTTAAGAGAACAGAATTCTCCACATACATATCACCTAAAAAATGCCCCAAAAGTTTTGCCAATCTCACACTCTTTTAAATGCATAAACTGTAATGAATATTTTGGGTGAATTATTATAGGCAATAGGTTTCTACCATGGGCAGACAACAAATAAATCACTCATAGTAAATTTTTTAGGCATGTGGGCCTGTATATCACTGCAATGCTGTGAATCGAGTTCAAATTCACTTTCATCATGAGATGAAGCAAAATGAGAAATTGAAAAGAGCAGGGAAATCATCTGAAGATCAGCTTTGAAGGTCTTGCTTCAGAAAACATGATTTTTTAAAAAAAGTTTTCGGGGGATTTCAGCAGGAACTTGTAAATATATCTCTATAACTTTCCTGTCATCAGTTGGAAGATATTGAGTATATTAACTTCTTTAGTTATGGCAACTTCATGATCAGACACCACACAAATGCACTGAATGCTAAGCATCGTATTTTTGACTGGAGTTTGCACGGAAATATTAAAATGACCCCACTAGGAAACAACCCAGCAGAATCAAACTCTGAGACTCACAATGCAATTCTCCTGGCACTCTAGGGAAGGAAGTGGGTGTTAGGGGATTTAGTACATGACTTTAGGGCACTTGGTACATGACTTACAATGTGGCAGCATGCTCGAGTCAGTAGGTCATTGAAAACCTAAAGAGTGATCTTTCCTCAGCCAATTTTAAGGAGGCGTGTCGTTTGCATGTGAATGAGTGTTTTATTATATTAGGTGACTGCCATAAGATGAGGCTGGTTCATTATGAAGTCTAGGAAACACATTTATTCCTTTAAAAATTTACCTTCTAATAAACTTAAAAAAAATTTAAAAGCGGTGTCTGGATGGCTCAGTCAGTTAAGTGTCTGACTCTTGATCCCAGCTCAGGTCATGGTCTCACAGTGTGTGGGTTCAAGCCCCACATTGGGCTCTGTGCTGACAGCATGGAGTCTGTTTAAGATTCTCTCTCTCCGTCTCTCTCTCTCTGCCCCTCTCCAGCTTTCTCTCTCTCAAAATAAATAAATTAAAAAAAAAAAAGAAATTATTTTTTCTCATATAATCATATTGTTACTGGGCAAATCTGAGAAATAATAACATAGCACAAATATTAGAGAAACATAACATGAGAAAATTCAAAAGGCGGTGATGCACAAGGGTTCTAGATGTGCTTGCATTTGAGTCTGGGTTGCTTTGCCCACTCGATGAGTGCTTTTTTGACAATTTACTTAACCTTTGTGTGACTAGGTTTCTTCATTTCTAAAATGCATCTACAGTGACTATCTCATGGTGTTCTTGAGAGAATAAAATGTATTAATGAATGAATGAGTGCTTCAAGTAGTCTCTGGTATATAGAGTAGTTTAAATAAATGTTACTAATTATTCTTATTATATTTCACCTCTTAAACTGAAAAAAGTTAATCATCCGGTTAGTCATTTTTTTCTATCTTAAAAATCAGTGTAGGGGCGCCTGGGTGGCTCAGTCAGTTAAGCGTCCGACTTTGGCTCAGGTCATGATCTCACAGTCCGTGAGTTCGAGCCCCGCATCGGGCTCTGTGCTGACCGCTCAGAGCCTGGAGTCTGCTTCCGATTCTGTGTCTCCCTCTCTCTCTGACCCTCCCCCGTTCATGCTCTGTCTCTCTCTGTCTCAAAAATAAATAAACTTAAAAAAAATAAAATCAGTGTAGATTACTGTGTATTAGTGATCAAGATGACTGAAATAAAAAGGGCATACGATATAATATGGAGCTCTGTTCTAAACTGTGGTGCCTGTGGCAGGGAGGCATGGGATGTGATCCACTGAGTTACAGAAAGAAACCATTCAAATAGGAATTCTATTAAATAAGAAAATAAAATTTCAATAATAAGAAAAATAATATTTCAATATTAATCTAATGCATATCTTGAAAATAGTGACTACAAATGGAGATTTTACAGATTGGTGTGAACATTTTGGAAGTTTCAAAATAACTGACGTAAAAGAATAAAGCAATAAAATAAGAAGCAATTTTCTAGAATGGGCTGAGCAGGCAGTACGCTGGACCTCTGGTAGAGTTCTGCCATTTATTTACTCTGTAATTCTAGGCCAGCAGTACTAAAATGTAATCTTGCATTGTAGGCATTAGCATCACCAAGTAACTTCTTAGAAATGCAGATTCTGGAGCGCCCTTCCCCGCCCCCCCTCCCTGAGACCTGAATCAAAAATTCTGAATGTGAAGTTCAGCAGTCTATTTCAACACCTTCTAGGTGGTCCTCATTCAGGCTGAAGTTTAGGACAATCCTCTCAGGCAATCCTTTTCATTGGGTTCATTTCCTGAATTGTAAAATCAAGAGGTTGAACTGCTCTTTCCTTTATTCCTTCCTTTATTCCTTCAATCCAGGAAATCATGGCCCCCAAATCATTTTCATCAGTATTTTAGTTTAGTTATGCCTTAGTAAATGTCTTCATCATAATTTGTCATCTTAAAGAGTAGCTTCAACAATTCATAGTATTTCTGCTGTCTGAAACATCTCATGAAATGCAGAGTGTGAATTAATTTTTTCCAGATAATCCAATTTTTGTCATCCAAGTAATTGTTTCTGTGTGAAAAATTGCTTGCAAAACTATTTGAGAGAAAATGTAGGAAAGTTGAGAAATAAGGTTTCAACGTGGCAAGGAATTATTTTTAAAAATTATACCAGAATCATAAAATTTGATTTTGATTTGACTAATCCAAGTGTGAATAATTTTCTCTGAAAGAAATTTTAATTCTTTATTATTGTGCAAATGAGAAGTGTGTAAGAAAATAAAACACATACAAATAATTTGGTTGATTTCCAGAAAATTATATCCAAGGAATTTATATAGAAGGAGTCTATAAAATGACTTTTGATGCTGACACTATGCAGACCAGTCTGACTAATCAATGGAAAATTTCACAAATGTCCCATGACCTTTAACATTTTTTGTCAACACATTCAAAACTTTCTCATAATCAGTCATAAGTGTATCAAGGAATTAAAGAATAATACTATTTTTAATACATTCTAATTCAATGCTTTAATAATACTGAGACCTGCAGTGTTTTATTTATTCATAAGGCCTTATTGAAGCGACCTGCTTCTGGAAATATTCAGGAGACATACTTTTTTTTTGTTCCTCTGATGAAGAACAACTAAAAACCATGGATATCATATTTAAACAAACATAAGAAGACTGAAAATGGAGAGAAGAAGGTAGACTTCCCAGGGACCCAAAGGCCTGAGGAACAGCATGGTGGTAGGTTGCTACGGTTTCTCTTTGCCTCAAATATCCCAGACTTAGAGCTGAAGAAGCCGGCAACCAAGAATGGTCAACGGACACAGACCCAGAAAGCCCCACCAAACCCTGCTATCTCTACTTAAGGAGCAGGAAAGGGCACCTAGCAGCACACAAACAAGTATCTCTACTTCAAATACGTGCAGTCCTTTCTCCACAGTGTCGGCAGAGGCCGAGTGGGGATGTCGACTTCCACCCCGTGGAAGCTCTCGGGAAGCACCCCAGTCACCCTCTGACCCCCAGGGTACTATCAAGAAGTCTGAGTGTGGAGCCAGGACTTTGATCCCTGCCAGGCAGTGATGAACACCCCCACCCACCACTGTGCAGTGTCAGTGGGTATCGTGTGGGTAAGCCTGGACTTCTCCTCTCTCCTGTCAGTAATGGGGTACCACTGGGATGGGGTGAGATGTGGCCTCGTGTCAGATTAGGATTTTCACCAACACCCAGTAATAATGAGGCCTTTCCAACTCTCCAGCATCAGCGGAGGCTATCTCAGGAGGAATAATGAGGCGCTTCCCACACCCTTCAGCCAGAAAAGTACCAGAGGAAGCCTAAGGGGGAAACAGAGCTCACACTTCTGCTCATCATCACTGAAAAGTCCCTCCTGCTCGGAGTCCAGAGAGTTAGAATGGAGACCCCTAACTTCTCTTGCCAACGCAGTGTCACAAAATTCAGCTAAAACAGAAGGTTTAAATTGAATCCTGAGCCTCATAATGTTGTATTCAAAATGTTTAGGTTTGAACTGAAAATCATGTCTCATACTTAGAACCAGGAAAATGCAACATGAATGAAAAGAGACAATCAACAGACATCAACTCTGAAATGACAAACATGTTAGAATTACTTAAATAGATTATAAACAAGCCTTCATAAAAATGCTTCAGAGGGTAATTATGAACGTGCTTGAAATAAATGGGAAAACAGATTCAGCAAAGAAATAGAAAATAAAAAGAACCAAATGGAAATGTTAGAACTGAAAAAATACAGTAGCTGAAATTTCAAAGGTCAGTGGATGATCTCAACAGCAGCATGGAGGGGCAGAGGAAAGAATGTGTAAACTTTCTTGAGGTAGAAAAAGAGAAGAAACCCAATGTGAATGACAGAGAAAAGAGAGCGAAAATGAATGGAATCTCAGGGACCTGTGAGACTATCTGTAAAGATGTAACATTTGTGTCATCCAAGTCCGGGAAGCAGAAAAGGAAGAAGTCAGGTCCTCAAGTTCACTTGAAGAAATAATGGATAGAAATCTCCCAAATTTTTCAACACCCCTGCCCCCAAAACAAAACAAAACAAAACCTACAAATTCAAGACCCATTAATAAATCTCAAACAGGATAAACCCAAAGAAATTCTGTAAATATCTCTGGAGTATATTTGCCAAGCATGGAGAAAGTAAGGCCACTGCCCTACAGTGATCATTTCTAGTGTTATTAGATATATAGACATGGAAACACATACTTTTAATCAGTATGATAGTTGTTATGGTGAATGTCTGTGCAGTTCACTGTGGGACAGCAGAGGGAGTAACCTTGGATAAGATGACTCAAGCTGAGTCTCCAAGTTCAAAAGCACCCAAAAGAAAGGATCTGGGGAAGGGGCATAAGAGGAATGTATTGGCAGAGGAAAAAGCATGCACAAAGACAAAAAGGCTTGAAATACGGTGTGAGTGTATTTTGATGCTATTACATTGCAACTTGTAAAGTGGTGGGTGGGAGCTAAGACTCTAGAAATAGTGTGTGAGACCCTATGTCAAATCTTCTGTGGAAGATTTAAAATTAAGTAATGACAGGGGCACCTGGGCGGCTCAGTTAGTTAAGCATCTGACTTTGGCTCAGGTCGTGATCTCAAGGTTTGTGGGTCCAAGCCCTGTGTTGGGGTCCGTGCTGACAGCTCAGAGCCTGGAGCCTGCTTTGGGTTCTGTGTCTCTCTCTCACTCTGCCCCTCTTCCACTCATGCTCTCTCTCTCAAGAATAAGTAAACATTAAAAAAAAAATAAGTAACGATAGTTCCCTGTTCCCTTTGAGGAATTTGGTAAGGTGCTAATAACCTGCCATTGTATTATCTGAGGAACAGAAGAGTACTGTTCTTCTACAAAGCATCACGCTGACTAACCTCCTATGGTCAGAGTAATCAAGGCTTCAGACTAAGACATTAAATGTCCTTGCCAAAGGTCCTTCAGTTTTTTATGCAGATGGTAAAACAATAATTCACCATCTGTCATTAATATTAGGGTACTACTCTTATCTCCTTTCTTAGCATATGCAATGTGTAAACATCCTACGGAAGCATCACAAAAGCAAGCTTTGTTGTAGGAAAATCAGAGTATTGGGGTAATATAGGGACGTCTGTGTAAAAATTGATATTGATGAGGAAGAAGTTCTGGGAGAATAAGACACCTGGGTCAAAATACATAGCTTTACGTGGATTAGCTGAAATGTGGGTTAAACAGAACAGTACAAGTATAGAAGTTAGCATTAAGTTTCGTTTATGAAGCCTGAAAAATAAGCCCTTTTAAGAGAAGTAGTAATGAACAATTTGCTCCCTTTCTCTCAACAATTCTACCCTATTCTAAGCCATCTGATCTGATCTTTGCTGCTGAGCCCAGGAAACCTTCATGTATCTGCACTTTGCTCTTTCCCAGACTCCTAAGGAACAAATTAATACTGTAGCTAAAACCAAATCATCAATTAGAATTCATCGTGGACATCTATTTCACATGAGCTTGGATGGAATCGTACCTTTTAGCGCAAAAGACACTAACAGTTTAATCTGCAGGCATAGGCCTCTAAGCACACAGCTCTGAAATTCAATTAAATCAATATTTTGAGCTCTGGTTGTAACATTTAAGTTACTGCTGTACTCAACTTCATACCAGGCACTATTCTAGACCTAGAGACACATGTTCATGAGGTCCTCGCTTTCGCTAAACTTATTTTCTCAAGGAGATGGACAGAAATATGCAAGTAAACACAGACTTAAACTTCTTTTATGCAATTATAAGTGTTATGAAGAAAATTGTAATAGGCCATGAAATAGGAGGCTCCTGAGCTGGGCAGAACACAGTACATAAGGACTTTCTGAGGAAATGGATTTGAGCTTGTGTAATGAGTAGGGCACAGGCATTGCATTCCAGGAAGAGGAAGAGTACAAATGAGCCAGGAGAAATGCCCTGTGCCTGGAAAACTCTTGGAACATTTGAGAAATAGAAAGCACAATGCATGAGAAAGAGAAAGGTAGGAGATGAAGTGGAAGGCGTACGTAGGGAGAGTGCTATCCTGGTTAGTCATTTCTTATTGCCGACAATTGAGCATAAAGACGTAAGGTAATCATTTATTTAATTTACAGTTAATTAAAAAAGAGGAGGATGGCCAGGGCAGCTCTTGGCTGAACTTCAGATTACAGAAAATTTCTGGAGTTGCAGCAGCAATTGGCATCAAAAGCAGGTGTCAGAAGCATCAGTTAGGATGAACAAGAGGAAGTTTTGGGTGGAGTAATCTACTCTCTTTATCTTTTTCTGAGATGTCTCTACAATGTGTTTGGACTGAGAAATACGGAAATTTCTCTGCTTATGGAAGCATTTAGAATTTCAGCATCTACACTAAGATTTTGTGTGTAATGAGAATGTTTCTTTCTAAATCTTGGAAATAGTCCTCATGGGCTACCGCAGTTACATCATGTCATTCTTGGTTGCTATCGAATTTCACTTTCTGTAATCTCTGGAACTTGAATCTGGCAGTAACAGGACTTAGGCAAGAAATGGTTACAACCTGGAATATGTCCAGAATCAAGTAAGACTCCAGATTTTGCAAATAAGAAAATTTCTCAACAATTTCTGTAGAACAGAGCAACAAGATAATACATGACAAGCAGAAGGAGGGGCTGGAGAGCGATTGAACTTCCCAGAGATACTGTGTTTAAGGAGAACATACCTATTCATGGAGTTTCAGGTTCCAGGTCAGAATTCTGACATCTGGAAGAACTCAAAGAGGAAGACTAGCCGGGCAAGGCAATGCCATAACAGAAGTGTGCCATGACTGTTGATGCAAATGGGAACTCGGAGAGAAGCACCCTAGGGCAAACTATAAATGACTTAGAGAACAAACATATCCTGCCTTTTTAGGGCTTTCAAAAATTTGCACATCATTTGGAAAGGTCATTCTGTTAAAAGGAGAATATAAGACTAGTTGTGAACCTGTCTTGATGATCATTTTTCTCATACGAGTAAGGAGAAATAAACACAGAGATTATACGTTCATGATGGGCAGGTAGAGTGACTGTACTTTCTTGTATCAGAGATAGAAAGGTATGAAAATGTTAGAGAGATGGGCTAACCCTGGCACAAAAAAATACAGCTTTAAAAAGTTGGACTGTAAAATACAAGCTAATGGCCAGGCTCTAAATAATATCACTTAACAAGAAGGAAAACAGAGAAACAAACATGAAAATTCCCCATCATAAAACTCAAGAGAAGCATTTTGTGTTAGATAGATATAGATGACAGAGAGAGAGAGAGAGAGAGAGAGAGAGAGAAAGTAGGTAAGTAAATCCAATATAGCAGCACAAGGAGAGATCTGATGAGCACACATTCAAAAAAATGTGTATGATAATATAGAGGGATAATTTTATTAACTCCACAAAACATGACGGTGCTCAAAGCACTTAATGGTCAATTTTAATTATATTAAAAGGAAGAACAAATTAAAATATATCACAAAAGATGATAAAGCAGGCTAAAACTAAGGACCCGTTTTAGTCAATTGATCAGATAACAGAGCAGATCGGAGAATACAGATCAGGCTGTGTTTTATATTTTAGGCATGGTACTTGACATTTAGGCTTGTCACTATTTGTAGAAACGATCCATATAAATTGTTTTTATTTGTATTTAAAACAAAACAAAACAAACACACAAACTGTTCATACTAGCTGGTAGAATCTTAGAACAAGCAAAGAAGTTGGAAATGCACAGGTCCTATGTTTTTCAATATTGTTCTTAAAGAAAATGACTTGCAAACGGTAAATATTAGAACAAAGCCAAATATTTGGGAATTGAGAGATTTTGGATAAATTAGCATTTGGCAAATGATCCCTGATGCAAACATTTTCACTTTATCTCCAAAATACTCGTGAAGATAGAAGGAGGTACTCACCCCATCATCAATAACTATGAACTCATTAAAAGAATAAGAATCTTGGAAAATTTTCCACAGAGAGAGCAGAGATGAAGCAAATTTCCCAGACCAAAAAAGTCTTTACAAAGCTACTTTAGCTGTAATCTATTATCAGTCCACTTATTTCACAGATGTCAAGTCTGTATTAACCACATAAGTGTGTCTTCATTTCTTGATATTAAAAATTCTTAGTGTTATCTTGTTGGTTTAGAGAATGCTGTCTGGAATTCATCATTCCTGACACATCATTACAGAGGAAAATATTATGGTTACTGTGGTGGGCTGAATAACAACCCCCAAATAGGACCACGTCTTACTCCCCGGAACCTGTGAATATTACCTTATATGGCAAAAAGGACTTGATAGCTGTGATGAAATGAAAGATTTGGGGATAGGGAGATTATCCCGGCTTATCCAGATGAGCCCAGTATAATCACAAGGCTCCTTATAAGAGGGAGGCACAGAGTCAAAGTAAGAGGAGAGATAATGCAATGACAGAATCAGAGACTGGAGTGATGTGCTTTGAGGCTAGAAGGGGCCACAATCAAGGAATGCAGGCATCCACTAGAAGCTGAAAAAGTCAGGAAGTGGATTCTCTCCTCAAAGCCTCCAGAAGGATCCAGCCTTGCTTTCACCCCAACTCCGACCCAGTGAGACTGATTTCAGACTCCTGATCATGAGAACTATAGAGGAGGTTTTTATAAATGTGTGTTGTCACTAAGTTTGTGGTAATATTTACAGCAGCAGTAGGAAATTAATATGATCGGGGAGCCTGGGTGGCTCGGTAGGTTAAGCGTCCCACATCTTGGTTTCAGCTCAGGTCATGATCTCACAGTTCATGGGATTGAGCCCCGTGTCGGGCTCCTCGTTATTAGAGCAGCACCTGCTTAGGATTCTCTTTCTCTCTGCCCTTCCCCAGCTCTCTCTCTCCCAAGATAAATAAATAAACTTAAAAAAAAAAAGAAATTAATATGGCCGGTATTGCCCAATGTTATAAATATATAGATATGACTGTGAAAATGTGAGTAGTGGTTATTTCTGGGCTATGTGAAAATTCTTCAGGCCTTTTGATGTTTTTTCAGAAGTTCTTCAGTGAACTTGTATTGCCTTAGGAATTAGGATAAATGCAATAAGTTTTATTAAACAGTAGACACATATAGGTTGAATTTGTGTTATTTTTATTTCCAAGTAAAGTTTAGAAACAAAGGTAGTTTCAGCCTTTACTTCCAGGTTTCCACTGGTAAAAATGTTATTACTGTCATTTGTTGGTTTGCTCATTAGTTTTTAAAATTTCTTCTTTAGGGACTCCTTGGTGGTTCAGTCAGTTAAGCATCCGACTTTGGCTCAGGTCATGATCTCACTGCTCCCGGATTTGAGCCCCGCTTTGGGGTCTGTGCTAACAGCTCAGAGCCTGAAGCCTGCTTTGGATTCTGTGTGTGTCTCTCTCTCTGCCCCTTCCCTGCTTGTGCTCTCTCTCTCTCTCTTTCTCTCAATCAATAAAGATTTTTTAAAATCTTAAAATTTCTTCAATATATTAATAATTATATCAGCTCTTTATATGTTTAAATATATCATTACTGTTAATTCATGCAAAGTTGTTTTGGTGTTTTGTTTGTTTTGTTACTTGTTTTTCAGTTATAGATCCCTCCCTTGGGGCAAAGCATGGCTTGAAAGAAAGGCATTAATTGCTTCTTTTCTAGTTACGCTAATTCTAATTTCACAGCTTCCTGTCTCTCCCTGAGGACCTCTTCTGATGTCAATACATACTTCTTGTGATTCGTGCTCCTGTCATTATTAAAGTTTCTGGGTTAAATTTTATATTGTCTCCTGATGATCATCCCCAGATTCTCCTAGATTTTATCCATATTCTTAGCTTGCTATCTTACCATGAGTTTTCATGTCTTCCCGTGTTTTTATGGAAAAATTGATAATTATAATCACTTTTCCAGGTGCTTCTGGGCCAATACCAGTCTTTTGGAAAGTTGCTTCAGTGATTTCGTCTCAGCTTCCATAAAAATGACTTCACCGCTGATTTCACAATTCAATACCAACAATCTTATGATTTCCTAAGAGTTGCTTTCCTGAATCTATGTAGCAACTACGAAAATATTTCCACATTTTTCTGTTTAAGTGAAAAATGCATTGTGTACTTTTATCTCTATTTCTTTAATCATATAAGAAAAATATACAGAGATGTGATGTTTATGCCTAAATTATCATTGTGTGTGTGTGTGTGTGTGTGTGTGTGTGTGTTTATTTTTCATTCTTGTAATTAGAAAAAAATTGGAATTGGGTTTCTTGAGTAATTATTCCTGATCCATGTTTTCAGATTCTCTCACTCAGGTGGGAATTGAATAAAAAAAGCAAACTTCAAAAACTAATTGAATAGGGCATAATAAGATCCAATTAGTTTTCTCAGAAAATAATTTTTCTATGAACTGCTCTGCTTTAGATATTATGACTATTCCTCAAATCCAAGATTAGCATCTTGGTGTTTTATATAGACAGTTACATCAAATTAATTTGTTTTGAATTGATACATGAAATGGTTTATAAGTGGAAATGAAACTTAACAATTATAGTAGCATTTGTTTTTAAAAATGTGAGAAATAAATCTGCATCCAAATAAAAATAAAAATGCTCCACATCATTCATTTGTCTCCCTTTCTTCAATTCTGGATGGTTAAATTATTTTGTTGGAATGGAATAGTTTATGGGTTTTTTAAAATTTTTTTAATGTTTTATTTATTTTTGAGGGAGAGAGAGAGAGAGAGAGACTGCAAGTGGGGGAGGGGCAGAGAGAGAGGGAGACTGAATCCGAAGCAGACTCCAGGCTCTGAGCTGTCAACACAGAGCCCGACGTGGGGCTCGAACCCACTGGTGGTGAGATCATGACCTGAGCTGAAGTCGGACGTTTAACCCGCCGAGTCACCCAGGTGCCCCTGGAATGGAATAGTTTAAATGACAAAGGTACATGAAAATACTTTACTGAAAGTTGCTCTTCATATTTGCTATTGCAACATGTTACCCAGTCTCATAACTCCTGACTCCTTTATCTGCTCTATTTTTAAATAGACTTCTCATATTCTAATAACACACAACACGATACTTATTTACTATGGTAAAATGTAAGAATATTATGACTATATCTCCAAACATCGTGCTAGACTAAAACTCAACATTTGGATGGTTTTGTTGAGTCATACATCCTTGTGTCTGGTGCATAATAGAACCTCAATTAACGCAAGATGAATAAATGAGTGGGTATGTACTACTGAGAGCCAAACGATGTTATAGACACTGAGAATAGAGCAATGAACAAAATAGACAACATCTTTCCTTGTGCAGTTGACATTCTAGGGACTGAGGTCAACAGTGCCCTAGATAGTCCTCAACAACAAAAGAAACTTTGGATCTTTTAATGTTAATGTAAGGAGAGAAAACGGGACGATACACTAATAACTGTGTTAGTTTTAAAATTCAGAGAAGAACCCACTGGGGTGTTGATCTTTAAAGCTGATCCGTGAATGATAAAGAGCAGAATGTCTTGGAAGCACATTTTGAACAGAAGACACGGCAAGTGCAAAGGCCTTTGACAAAAAGCAAGAATGGGGTGATGAAAGCATGCTAGAAGGGTTGGGATAAGGTATCAAGAAAGACCTATGAGTAAGCAGACACCAGCAGGATAATATCAGGAGTGAGTGAGAGAAACATTTCAGATAAAGAAACCAGCCTAAAGGAAAAAGAGACAAGTAGTGTGTTTGGAACATAGCATATTTAAGGATATGGCCCAAAAATGAGACTGGGTAATTAAGTAATGGTCAGATGCTGAAAACATTCTACTTCGTGTTAAAGTTTGGACTTTATTCTGAGGAAAGTGTGAAGATATTGAAGGACTTCAAGCTAGGTTAAAAAAAATCGTCAGAAAGTCTTCTGCTTCAGAAGACAGAGATAGCCCAACAAGGCTGAACACTTTCAGAAAATAATTACTCTATTAAAGTCAAAACCACAGGAAAAAAAAATGGTTCCATCACCAACCCTGACAACAAAGGCTAAGTAAGAACTAGGATTTCTACCCTAGCCAGAAGATAAAAAGCAGTGTAATCCCCAGCTGTGATGGAGGCAAAAGCATCATGGCTTTCACCAACTGGAAGAGGTAGAGAGAAGAAACCCCCCAAACCCCAGAAGGGATCCTTCCAACTCTCATATTCCCTGGTTCTTTCTTATGTTGGGGAGGGAACATTTTCCCCTGCCTGTCTAGCTTCTTCTAGCTAGTCTAAGAATTAAATTGGAATGAGACAAATTAACAGGAGAAAATCAAATTCAATTGCGTACATACAGGGAATTCACATAGACATGAGATTCCAAAGACAGTCAGGTAAATGAAGTATATATATCATCCTGAACCAAGAAGGAGGTTGGGGTCTGGGACTTCAAAAGCATGGGAAACAATGTACAGGAAGATGAAAAAGAGTAAATATTTGGTGAACAGATGTTTTCTGGGCCATACAGAAACAATGGGGTATGAGGAGGAATTTTAACACACAGATTTTGCTAGGTTCCTCCTCATCCGCCATACCTAGTTCATATTATAATATTGTTATCTATGGTGATTGCTCTTTTCCTGGAGCAAGTCCTCTCTCTGAATCCTTTTAAGCAGTTAGGGGAAAGGTCAAAACTTTTTCCTGAGTCTTTGAAGCCTTGATTATTTTTAGCTTAAAATAATCTGCATGCCAATGTGGCATATCTTGGGTGGCCTACTATTGGCTCCTAACCTGCAAACCAACCAGTTCACAGTCTAAGCCATACCTACTTCAAGTCCACTAATCTCCTCCTTGTCTTCCATCATAATCTGCACAACTTTTGATAATATTCTTAGGTTTAAACTTTTGCATACCCTGCTGCAAATGAAGTTATTTCCTTTGAGAACAGATTAGGAGCTATTGGTTTTACGGCCTGCTTCTCCAAGGCAAAAGCCCTAAGCAGGGCTCTGGAGTTGGGTGGAGCGGGGGGAGGGGGGCGTTGGGACAATGACAAGCTTCTTTCTGAGTGACACCTCTATTCTGGGAGCTCAGTGTAGGGATGGGCAGCAGCCAGATGTCTTGTGGGTCGTCTCTGCTGGTGTCAAACCATCACAAGCTGGGGCGTCGGTACTTGGGGCCCAGCATTCTCAGTATGCTGTAATCAAGGCAGAGCCTCCCTTTCACAAGTGTGGGCTGCGTGGAAAAAGAGAGCCCTCATCTTGGGCTGCACTAGCCAGGGCAATGGATGGCTAGGGGCAGGACTCCTCCTCCCCAGAAGGCAACTGTCAGAATGGGAGATGGGGGAGGGGCAGGACAAGAGCCGGGTTCTTGGCTGTAGCAGTGGAGTCTCTGCCTTGTTGAGCCGGGAGGGGGAAGGAGGATCTTGGTTCAAATACCAAACTTTTTTTTTTTAAGTTTATTTATTTATTTTGAGAGAGAGCTGGAGCATGTGAGGGAAGGAACAGAAGAGGGGTAGAGAGAGAGGGAGAAAGAGAGAATCCCAATCCCAACCACAAAGGGCTATATCCCAGATCTTAGGAACCTGTGAGATTTTGACCTGAGTAGAAACCAAGAGTCAGACGTTTACCCCAATGAGCCACCCAGGTGCCCCCAAATAGCAGACTCCCGCTTTTCTTACACACTCTTAGGTTATCTTGAATAGTTTTCTTCATTTCTTGTTTGTCCTTAGAACAAACCTTTTCAGAGTCTTCAAGTGGTTGTTCTTAAAATAATCTTCATCAATTTCACTGGGCAGCAAGTCGATGGGAGTTCCTCACATTTCAGCACTCACTGTCTTGCTATAAAACTCATCACCAATGCATTAATTCTTACAACTGTATGTGAATCCACAAGTATCTCAAAATAAAAGGCTTATTTAAAAAAAATCAAAGGATAACATACAAGCAGTTATGCAGTATAATTATCCAGTCCATTTCTCTGTTTCTAAGAAAGCTTTAAGTAGACAAGCAAACTAATTTTCCCCTTCTAGAGTCTCAGAAAAGAAAAAAAATCTCTTTCCGTTTTTTGCAATATGTTTATATATTGCAAATAGCTATCTGGTAGGATGAATAGAGTTGGTATCATAGTTTATTGATGATGGGCTAGAGGAAAAAGTTAAAATATATATTTGCTGACCCTTGAACAATACAAGGGTTGCAGACGATGACACCTGCTGTCCAAACTCCATGTGTAACTTTAGACTGTCCCCAAATTAACTATATAATAGCCTGCTATTGACCAGAAGACTTACTGATAACGTAAGAAGTCAATTAACATATTTTGTATATGTGCTATATACTATATATTTACAACGCAGTGAACTAAAGAAAATGTTAAGAAAATTGTAAAGAGAAAATATAGTACTAAACCATATTTATCGAAAAAAATCCGTGTATACGTGAATGAACCCACACTGTCCAAACCCATGTAGTTCAAGATCAAGTGTATTCACTGAACACCCAGAAATTAGAATTCTCATCAATTGTTTGTCAAGTGAATTACTAAATGTCCAACTAAAGAACAGAATAAGTCAGGTTAGTAGTGATGATGCTGCTTCTCGGTTTTTCTTCACTGCCACTTCTTATTCCTCCTAATCGCTCACACTGCCCCATTTAAAACTCATTTAAAATGTCACCAGCAGGGCATTGTGCCAAGGTCACAGGCACATTCAGTAGTGACACTGCTGAAAAGGTTATCATGGTCTGGCAATAGTGGAAGTGCTATTTTGTAGATTTTTATTCAATGCCTCTGTGTGCCTATGACAATCTGTTTTTCAAGGACTCTTATTTCTTTTCTTTCTTTCTTTCTTTCTTTCTTTCTTTCTTCTTCTTTCTTCTTTCTTTTTGTCTTTTGGTCAGAGAGTTGAAGGCTTAGAAAGGTGAAGAAAAGTGCAAAGTGGCACATCAGACTGTGTGAGTGCAGCCTGGCACCTGGAACAAGCAGGAGGAGCCCAGCTGTGGTCTGGACAGGAGCCTCTGGGACTTGCTAACTGTTGCCTAATCAAAATGTAGAAGCCTGGGGTGCCTGGGTGGCTCCGCCCCTTAAGCATCGGCTCAGGTTCAGGTCATGATCTCTGGGTTTGTGGGTTTGACCCCCCCCCCGCCGCGTCGGGCTCTGTGCTGACAGCTCAGAGCCTGGAGCCTGCTTAGGATTCTGTGTCTCTCCCTCTCTCCCCCTTCCCCATTCGCACTCTATCTCTGTCTCCATCTCTCTCAAAAATAAATACACATTAAAAAAATTTAAAAATTAAAAAAAAATGTAAAAGCCTCTGCAAGGCCTCTTGTCTTTAATTTTTTTTTTTTTTTCCTTTTGGGCCAGGCCGAATTTACCTGTTGAAATAAAATATCAGCAGGCTTAGAAATTACACCACATCTCACGTGTGGATGGCATGGGGAGAAGGCAAACTGAATCAAAAAGGGCTAAGTCATTTCTAACCCAGAAGAGAAAGCTGGTTTGGAAATGCAGACCACCAACACTGAATAATTTCATCTCACTATAAATAGCACATTAACTGAGAAGGCAAATCAGCCAGGCAATGACTGAAAAATGTTTTCAGAGTGCTTGTTTTACCTCTTTTTTGGAAATATGTCCTTTGCGGTGAACTAAATGAATTACTGGTGGCATAAAGAGATTCCTTGGTCATTATATTTGGTAAAGAAGATCAAGTTGTAAATGTAGGTAAAAACACATTTTTTTTTGTCCTGGGACTCAAATGAACTCCACTGCATATCTACACCAAACAACGTAAATAATCCTCACATCTGATTTTATTCTCCATAGACAAAGCCTAAATAAATAGCAATGGTTTCAACCAAAACAGTAACACTCCTCTTATCTAGAAGAATTGTATTAAAAACATTGCCTATTTTAAACTTGGCTAGTAGAAAGTAAGAAAAAAAAAAATGAATACTTTAATTTATGCATGGGGAAACCCTCAGGTTTTCATTCACAGTTTTCTCAACTATAGATTTAATATAAAAAATTTAAAACAGTATTCTCTCTCACAGCTGCTTAGGAGTCAATGGAAATCAGAATACCATTGGGGCAAATATACTGAGAGCAGCAGTGATAGCCAACAGGCCAGGCTTTCGTCTTACGTAACATTTGATTCCTTCTTTTAACTACTGATTAAATATGTGTCCTCCCTGACGGGCTCCAAGATCACAAGACAGGGATCCAATCACATTCACTGATGAATCCACAGTTTTAAAAACACTGCCCAAAACATGTTAGCATTCGAAGATTTTTCCAATGAAGGAAACAACATTTGGAGGGTAAAGACACAGACTGTCATCTTTCCCTTTGTTTTCTAGAGTCAACAACATCATGGAAAGACGTGCTGGAGTCCACGTGGGGCAGAGTACCAGCTTTGCAACTTGGAGGCCGGTTATAAACCCAGTGTCGTAGTCATCAGAGCTACTCACAAATATTCCGCTTCTTCTCCAGGCGGGGAATATGGGAAGCTTGCACTTTCTCACTTCCTTTCCAGATATGATTGTTTTCACTAATGAAATGTGAACAGAAGTATCATGCCACATTCCTGAGCGCCTGTGCACAATTCTTCATGTTACCTGCCATAGGTATCCTGGAAGCCTGCATCCAGTTCGAGCCTCCATCGGCCAAGGTCCCTGAGCGACTAGGAAGGGGAGAGCTTCTCAACCCCAGGAAACTTCAACACTTTTAAAAGTTACTGCCTGCGTTCAACTGTACCCTCGAAAACACAATCACTTCCTCTGCATTTTTCTCAACATTAAAAATTAATGGGAAATCAGTTAAAACAATACAGAAAAGCCAGTAAGTAGCATGCTGAATGTGTAAGACAAGGTCTGTCTGCAAAATTTCTCTGGACAACAGCCAGAGTGCTTATTTGGCACTGTGGACGACGGGCTAGACTGTCAAAAAGAAACACTGACTTTCTGCAACTAGATCCATTTACTGTCCAGTTTCACACCTTGCCTTACATTTTCTTACAAGTGTTGTCACAAACCGTAAACTTCAGTGTATTAGTGAAGTTCCTAGGGACTCTCTATAGCTAATAAACATAAAAAATACTTTATATATGAAACATTCAAGAATAAAAAATGCCTATAACATAACAACATAAGATATCATTTTAAAATAAGACAAACTAGGGGCGCCTGGGTGGCTCAGCCAGTTGAGTGTCTGTTGATTTCCGCTCAGGTCATGATCTCATGGTTTGTGGGTTCGAGTCCCATGTTGGTCTCTGTGCTGGAAGTGCGGAGCCTGCTGGGGATTCTCTTTCTCTCTCTCTCTCTCTCTCTCTTTCTCTTTCGGCTCCTCACTGCTTGCTCTCTCTCTCTCTCAAAAATAAATAAACATTTAAAAATATAAAATAAGACAAACTATAGGATTTAATATTCTTATTTATCCCCAGAATATTCTGCAAAGCTGAAAGACACAGATGAGTATACATGTAATTACCAATTGGGCGTCTGGGTGGCTCAGTCGGTTGAGCGTCCAACTTCGGCTCAGGTCATGGTCTCGCAGTTTGTGAGTTCAAGCCCCGCGTCGGGCTCTGTGCTGACAGCTCAGAGCCTAGAGCCTGCTTTGGATTCTGTGTCTCCCTCTCTCTCTCTCTCTCTCCCCCTCCCCTGTTCATGCTGTCTCTCTCTGTCTCTCAAAATAAATAAATGTTTAAAAAAATTTTTTTAATGTAATTACCAATTAAAAACCTATTTAAAAATACCTATAGTAGTAAAACAATAATTTAAAGACTTTTTCTTCAACATGAATAATCCAATTCTTAATACCTGATTTATTTGTATGTTTCAATAACAGTGAGAAAAATGATTAGATTTAGGTTCTTTACGTACAGGTGATTTGGAAGAAATACATCTAGTCACTTTTTTCTACCTTTTCCTTTTTTTCTACCCTAAATTCCCAAGAGCTGTAATATCCATATACTCAGTAACAATCATTACAATAACAACAGTACACATATCCCTTCAAACACATGACATCAGGAATGGTAACAGCTCACATTTATTTTGAACTTGAGTTGCATCAACTTCTTTATGTTCCATAACAACCTGCTGAGGTAAGATCTATTGTTATTTATTTTTTTTAAATAAGAGACTGGGTCACAAAGAGTGTCTTGAATGAAGACCTTGGAGCCCTATGGATTTTCTCTGTCCCTTTGACTTTCCTCACACTTTAGACTTGACTTTCCTTTCCTTTCCTTTCCTTTCCTTTCCTTTCCTTTCCCACTATGCCAGCTCCTGATCATCTGCTCCCACACAAAACAACAATGAAATGAAGAGCCTAGAGTCTGGGGTCAGCACCCCTGCATCACATTCTGCCAGGATCAGCTATCCTTATTCTAAAATGGGAAACAAATTGGGGCATCTGGGTGGCCCCGTCAGTTAGGCCTCTGACTCTTGATTTCAGCTCAGGTCATGGTGTCACGGTTCATGAGCCCGAGACCCACGTGGGGCTCTGCGTCAGGCTCTGTGCTGATAGTGTAGAGACTGCCTGGGATTCTCTCTCTCGCTCTCCCTCTCTCTCAAAATACATAAGTAAACTTAAAAAAAATTAAAATGGGAAACAAATAGGGCCTTTGTGAGAATTAAATGAGATAATATAGGCTAAGCACTTAGCTCCATGATTGCCACATAGCAATTTCTCAAGAAATTGTATCAATTATTATAAATTCATGCTTCTCAGCCACGAAGAATATTTAGAATATGATGAAGCCATGCTTATCGTTCCTATGGAAACCATTGCTATGTAATTACAACGAACTGCATTTCTGTGCACTTGTTCTTTGTACTTCTGTGTACTTTGTACTTCTGTGTACTATTTAAGTGATTTGCCAAAGCAGTGGTTCAAATGGTATTCATACTGAAGGCTTCGCTAGACCCACTCATATTTTACCACAAAGGTCTAAAGTCACAGAGTGTGCATTCCTTCATCCACAATGCATAAATTAATTCAGTTCACTACAAGTTGACTTTGTTGTCTAGTTGAGGGGCCCTGCTTTTGGAGGCAGATCCTTCAGTTCTAATCCCAGCCCTGCCACCGTCTGTACATTGGTCTTCTCATTTCTAAAATGAAGATACCCGAAATTCCCAATTCATAGGCTTATTTTGAGGCTTGAGCCAAGCATTACTATGTAAAAAGGGTTTCAAACAGTACCTGACAAATAGTAACTTTCAGATATGATTTGCTATTATTAGTCAGTCTATATGTATTAGATATCGACTATGAGCTGATATGCTAGACCTCAGATTCAAAGAAAAAATGTTGTAATCTATATATAACATTTAATTCTCAAAGAATTTAGGGGAGTTAAATATGCTAATATAAAACCAGAAAACCAGGTAGTAAGTATAATAGAAGAAGATGTGAAATATCAAAAGGAGGCAGAATAGTGCACTGCAGTGATAGAATAGTTAGGAAAAACATTAATATTATTTCTATTTTTTGCAGAGAGAAATGACAACTTAGCAAGGTGGCGTGGTCACTCAGCTATGGAATGATAGAGGAGACACCTGAATCTAAACTTCTAGCTGTGGACCCCAGTGCCTCCTTTATATTATATGTATCTAGTTACTGTTCTCCATTTCTCCATTTCTCCTTTCCTCACTCACAAATTTTTCTGTCTGACAAGTCAGGAAAAAAAATATTGGAAGAGAATCTTCTCATCTTGCCACGAAAGGAGCCAGTCTATCTATGTTTGCAATCATACATTCTAGCAACAATTCATACTCCTAAGGAAGACCAGCTCCTCAACTTGGGCATTTGACCATGTTTTAACTATCCAAGTATTTTGCTTCTAAAATTCTTTCCTTACCCCCTATTCTTCTTCTTTTTTTTTTTTGGATTGTTCCTGTTTTCATTCTAATATGTCATAAATCACATCCCCTCCAGATTCTGTCCCATTTTTACCAAAATTTCTTGAAATAGTTTATAATCACTCTGTCCATTTCCTCACCTACCATTCTCTCTTGAGCCCATTTAAAAATACACCATTTTCTCACTACTCCAATGAAACCGCTTGTTAATGTCACTTATGAACTCCATATGGCCAAATCCAATAGTTATATTTCAATCTTTAGCTTGTGCACCTGAGTTGAATAAATCTATAGATGAATAAAAAGTCAAAAGCCCTAAAGGCTACCAGAGGAAACTATTGATCATAGAAACCTTGGTTTATGAAACTTTATGACCAAGAAGAACACCATCTTGATGAGTCTTAGTACCTCTTTAAAGGGGAATATAGAAAGGGGTATTCTTTTTTTTTCTTTTTTTTTTTTTTTTAATTTTTTTTTTTTTTTTACATTTATTTTTGAGACAGAGAGAGACAGAGCATGAACGGGGAGGGTCAGAGAGAGAGGGAGACACAGAATCTGGAACAGGCTCCAGGCTCTGAGCTGTCAGCACAGAGCCCGATGCGGGGCTCGAACTCACGGACTGTGAGTGAGATCATGACCTGAGCCGAAGTCGGTCGCCCAACTGACTGAGCCACCCAGGCGCCCCTAGAAAGGGGTATTCTTAGGGTTTGGGGATTGGGGTTAGTCACAGGGTCTTTATAATGTGGAAATTTGTAAGTGTGGTGTAGGTTTGGAAGGTCAGAGCCAGCTGAGTTGCAGGGAGGTGGGCAGAAAGAAGGGAAAGACAGTGGTCTTATCTTGGTAACACAGGGGTCCATTCAGAGTTTATCTCTGGTCTTTAGAAAACACGAATCTCAAAGAATAGCTGTTAAAATTTCTGAGGTTAGATGGTTTTGTAGCGTGTTATATTTTGGTACAGGTTATCTGTTTTGAGAATCATAGCATGCTTTATTTTGCAATTTGGTGCTTCTGTTTAATTTCTCAAAAGGATTCTTAGCTCTTTCCTGCGCAAGAGACCTGGAACAGTTGTTCTGGCTACGCAAGTACTTAGCCCCTTAAGAATGTTTCGATTCTCATCCTGACGCTTAAACTCACGTTACCATCATGCCAATCTATGTATTTCTCCTTCTAAGAATCAATATTTTTAGGTGTATTTTCAAGCATACAGCCATATGGCTTTATAATGTGCATCTTCACTTATATAAATAGCATCCTATCTGAAGTGGAGACATTGCCGTGCCCTGAGTTAACAATTGTGACTTTAACTATTGCAAGCTTCCTCTTGCCTCAGCCTCCTGGAACATTCCTAAAATCCTAAAAGTAACAAAAAGATCACTGAGAGTGGAAACAAAGTTAATAATGTTCTTTAGTTTGTATAATTTAGCCTATGGGAAAGACTTTGGCCAATTGGTGATCATATCACCTCAGTTATCTTATTTTCTGTCCCAGAGAAGGATAGAAACCAAAGACTAGAAATGATGGTAGGTACTATTAGGTGCTGGTACTCTGTCAACAATGTGCAGTGATTACTGAATATCTATCAGCAGAGAAAGAGAGAAGAAAGGAAAAAATCTGAAAGACTAACAAAAATACATTTGCCTTTTTAATATGCATTGCATATTTTATGACTCCTAAGAAGGCTGCATGCAAGATAATTCAATATTTTCCTGATGGTTCAGAGTTATCATTATTATCAACTATTTTACTTGTAAATACACAAACGCCCTCAAATCTGGCTGAAAGTGTTTTATTTTACTTCAGATAAGTACCTTCTAAAGGTCTCTCTGTACTGTGAGGTAGTGTAGTAACAAACAAAACTCATAGAAATATGGAATTTATTTTAGAAAGATTTTAATAAAAATAAATATAATTTCAAAACAAATATCTGGGCTTTAAAAATTATACATTGGGGTGCCTAGGTGGCTTAGTCAGTTAAGCGTTTGACTCTTGATTTCAGCTCAGGTAATGATCTCACAATTCCCATAGGATTAAGTCCTGCATTGGGCTCCATGCTGACAGCAGGGAGCCTGCTAGGGATTCATTCTCTCTCTCTCTCTGTCTCTCTCTCTCTCTCTCTCTCTCTCCGCCCCTCCCTCCTCAAAATAAAGTCAGCCCTCAACACAAGGGTTTGTAAGGAAAATAATCAAAATTATACATTGATAATATGGAAAATTTGCTTGGGATAAAGACTTCATTTGTCAGTGGTGCCCGAGAGCTGATTCTTTGCTCTGTCTGAGCATTTGAATGCATTCTGCAGAAAAAAACCAAGAACGGAGAATCAGGTTATCAGCATGTATTGTGATCTATCTTGGTCAAGAGCCAGTAGGGCTGTTACCATCTTCCAGTAGTCTGAGCATCATTACACAGTTCCTACAAATAGATAGCTATTATTTTAATGCAATTCTAATGGCAGCACTTGCCATAATAAGCAAGGCAGGCTAAGAATACTGTCAACAGAAGTGCTAATCAGATGATTACTATAACCACTGTATATTAAGAGTTTTAAAAGCTGTTGTGCAGCTTAACAAATGTGGCTGGCATAATCTTTTTTGTCGTTGGCAAGTTGTATTCACAAAATAATGTGATGGGAGGAGCTACATACCTCTTTGTGCTTTAACTTTTGCTACAGTGGTGCTTTGTTTAAAGTTTCTATATTTACGCAGGTGCTTCATGGTATCCTTCCTCTCTGTGCCTGATGAAAATATTGATACTTTGAATTAAGTAAGATTTCCCAGTTTCTTTTTCAACATTGCACAGGCATGCCTTGAGAACAACTGCCTGTGTTGTCTTTGTTCATGTTATTTTATGACTTACAGTTATACGAATTTGGCCAACACAATATTGAATTCATGTTTTTCTGTGGTAACTTTTCTACCTTGTCCATACACCATGTTTTGATTCTTCATCTTTGTGGTTTATCAAGCTGTCATTATCTGTAGTTATAGGACACTTTATTTTTATTTATTTATTTTTGTTTTTTAGGACACTTTATTTTTTATCATCTGAATATTCTCAAGTATTGGCCTGATCCCTTTTACTAGTATACCTTCAGAAATACAAGTCTGGACAAAATAGCGCTAATTCAAAATTATAAACATCCTTGTGTTGATAATTAATAACTACATTAATAAAACATTAATAAACATTAACTACAATCCATCCTTTAGAAGCAAATTAGGCACGTTAAGAGAAACATCAGTGAAATGAAAGAAATAACTTAGTCTTATGTTATATATTAAAGCAGTGCTTTATTTAAGAAACTCTGGGACAGGAAAAAAATTACATCTGTGAAAATGTGAGTTTACAGTTCTGTTTATATGCATTTATAAAACAGGCTATTTTGAAATCGGCTTTTTAAAAACTTTCTGGGCAAAATGAACAGTCATTCTGTGTACAGTCAATTGAACAGATCTGTGGCTTGTCCAACTCAGCATTTACGATGACAAATCTAATGACCCTCCTTCAGGTTGTTAGACAAAGAATGCCGTATATTAAGTAAAATCTTACTGGGAAACCAGACTAGTGTCTGGAACTAGAGTTCATCTAAATATCTCAGCGTACATCACAAATGTGAGAGACATTTCCTTTGAATGCACACGAGCTAGAGATTCAGAAATCCTTCATGCAGCCCAACGTACACCCTGGGAAGTATGCCCAAACCTAAAAGACCTCAAGGAGTGAGAATGAAAATCAAAGAGCAGACCTAAAAGGATGTAGTAGACAGTGTCTTGCCTTGTTTTCTCTTCATAGAAATTCATGTCGGCTTCCAGTGGGAGACATAGCCCAGGCCCACTACCTCGTGCCTGACGTTTGGCTTCAGAGCCAGTAAATACAACTGTCTTCCAACTTCCCTCAGTTTGCCTGACCTTAAATATCTCAACCACCCCCCTACAAAAAGTTACCGAAACAATCGCAAGGACAAAGAACGCATCATAAAAAGGTGTCTTGGATTCTTCCACTACTCTCCATCCCTACCGCTTCCCCAGCATCAGTCAAATGTCTTTATTGAATGGTACCTCTAAACAGCTATCTGCAGTGCAAATGAATGCCTGCAGTGTTGACACGGAGGAGATCCTGAGGGGCTTTGGGCTTATCACATGTCGTACTTTTCAGAAAATACGTTGTACGCCCTTCTCTTTTTCAAACAGTTTCACACAGAACAGACCAAAGCAGATCATCCCTGGTAGAATCCCAGACATGAGCTTTGAAAACCTTGGAGGAATTGCTTGTCCCGAAGGCACTGGCAAAGCCATCGGGCCGTGCAAAGGTGGTGATACGGTGTAGGGATGAGGGGAACGGCCTCTGGAGCTGGATTGCCTGGTTTTAAGGCTGAGCGCTGCCTTTTTCCATCTGTGTGAGGCCACTTAAGTCACTTGACTTCTATGTCTTGGCGTTCTCATCTGTAACACAGGGTTAGAAGAATTAAATGAGTTTATACAAATGTTTTAAAAGTCTCCCTTAATTTATTCATTTTAATGCCCTTTGAAATGAGCAGCATGAACCACGCACTATCACACGACTAGGTTTTATTGCATAGGATTTTGTACTTTCTAACCGGATTGTGACCTCTAAATCGATTATACGTTGGTTGGCAATATCCTAGAGAGATTGATCACCACAGGGATGCCAGATCTGGACTTGCATGTTCTGTGTATATTCCTGTGTGATCTTTTCCCAAGTGGAATACACCATGCTGTATTCATTCTTAAAGATTGACAAGCATTTTAAAATAACTATAAAAATATTTCTAATTTAGGACCAGTTTCTCGATTTGCTTTTCTTTGACTTTCTCTACCTATTAATTAATTAACACCTAGGCTAATATAGATTCATACTATCTAAAAAAAAATTTCCCAAGGCATTTTCAATGGCCTCCAGTAATCATTGTGCAATTTTCACTCAGTATGAAATAGAGTTCAGCCAAGTAATAGTCCTTTATCCGCGAAGCCTGTTTTCTGCTGCTGTATATGGAGTTTGAATAAAGCCATCATAAATCAAAGAGGATTAAAATTAAGGATAATAGTACAGGTTTTAATTAGGTTTTTGGTGTGTGTGTGTGTGTGTGCGTGCACGCGTCTGTGTGTGTGAGAGAACTTCTGAGCCATGTATTCAGACTTAACATGAAACCAGCCAGGTACAGCAGGAGAGATGAAAACGGCGATGCCCATCACACAGAAATGTCTACTTGTCATCACTAATTATGTGCTTCATGTTGGAAGCTTCGTTTATTCCTAGCTGACAACTTTGGCTACTTGGGATCTGTCTGTCTCTGGCTTATGGTGTAGGTTTTTAATTTTGACAAAAATCCAGCGGATGGCAGGGTAGAAAGTTTCTGATATATGAAAGAGAAATAGGACATTTAATAGCATTTATTTCTGGGGGAAATTACAAGAATTTGCATTGAATTGGAGAAAATGGCTGCAAAACAGGAAAAGCACACTGTGCTACAGAGAGCAAAAAGCACATTTAGTCCTTACACATTCATTACCCACTGAGCTCAGACGGAACACAGCTCTTTCTCCAGAACCACCTCCATGATTAGGGCTTTAGAAGGTGGTGGCATGGCAAAATAAAAAGCTGATTGGGAAAATTGCTAGTTGGTAGAATACACGTTTTAAGGTTTATTGCTCATACTGAGCTTACATAATACCATCATTACCTCCGACTACATCTGCGTGTGTTTAGTTAGAAAAGGTCATTTAATTTCTGAATCTTCTCAAAAAAAACACCCACAAAAACTGGCTAAAAGGATAAGATGGACAAATTTCTGAATTTGTGTCAATAGCTTTTGAAAACTGCATGCTTTCAGTTACTTTAATATGTGCATTCTCAGCTCAAAGCAAACATTTCCCGTTTCATTCTGCTTAAAAGGATATTTCATGTTGGAAATAAGCAAACAAAAACAAAACACTGCAGAATGGCATTAGGTTTTAAATGGTTATTTTATAGAATAATGTTATTTTTCTGATTGCAAAAGTGATATATGTTCATTGTATAATACATGGAAAAAAGAGTGAACATGAGAAAATAAAAACAGCCATTAATCTACCATTAATATTTAAAGCCGATTTCTATCTTCCCATATGTGCGTGTGTGTGTGTGTGTGTGTGTGTGTGTGTGAGATGACGGGATATGAGAATTAGTATTTCTATGTCCTTTTCTTTTACTTACATTATACAATAAAACTTTCCCACATTATATATATATGTATATATGTATCATATGCATATATATATTTCATCATTATATTTATGGCATATTATGATTTACTTAGCCTTTTACTGCAATTAAAGGCATTTACGTGAAAATTTTAAAACAATATTATGACTATTGGTACACAACTCTCTAATACATAATTTATTTTTCTAAGATAAATTCCTGAAAGTGTCAATGCACTATCAAAGTGAATGAGCATATGTAAGTCTTTCAATAACTTGCCGCTGCATTTCAGATATATTGATCAGTTTATACTACCACCAACTATGCAGGCCACAAGTTTTACCATGTCAGCCAACTATTATTGTAAAGTAAATATGTATTTTTTATGGCAAATATTTAGTTGCCAATTCAAATTAACGAACACCAACATCATCTCGGGTTTTTTTGTTTTTTGTTTTGTTTTGGTCATCCCGTTTTAGTTTATAATTTTTTTTAATGCTTATTTTTAGAGAGAGAAACAGAGACAGAGCATGAGCGGGGGAGGGACAGAGAGAGAGGGAGACACAGAATCCGAAGCAGGCTCCAGGCTCCGAGCTGTCAGCACAGAGCCCGACGCAGGGCTCGAACTCACGGACTGTGAGATCATGACCTGAGCTGAAGCTGGACGCTTAACCAACTGAGCCGCCCAGGCACCCCCTCATCTCGTTTTAATTAACATTTAATTTATGTCTTCCTCTTTATCTCTCAAGCTAAGGTAACATAAAGAATGGAAAGGTTCCAGGCAGTCTTGCAGAGAGTCCCGTTGAATCTTTCTTGGCACAAGTAAGATCTTTAGTAACTACTGCTGACCGTGACGTAAGGCTGCTGAACCAGCGGGGACTGGGCATACAGTGGTGATGTTGCATGGCTTTAAGGGTGGTAGGGCCCAGCTCAATGTGCCTCTGTTCACACAAAATTTTGTTCCCACAAAATTATATTCAGAGAACTTGTAAAGTGATTGCAGATTTCTTAATCAAGTGACATTTCAAGTATCTCAAAGTAGTGCCCGAAGTAAAAGAATGAACCCTTTAAAATTTTTTTAGGAAGTCTAAGAAAAAAATCTTAACGTTACACTGAATCATCTAATGCAAGTCCTTCAAGAACATTATTATCAACCCTTTAAGGATGGCATTTTAATCAGTTTCATTGTATAATGAGGAAAATTACATCTTTAAGTAACTTGCCCCACATCACAAAGCTACTGGGTGCTGTGTTCTCACTCTTTCTCTCTCTCTGGGTACACACTCACGTACACACACACACACACACACACACCCCTCTCACACATACATATATAGCACATATACATATGCATATATATTAACTCAAATATGTGTACAAATACATGTATATCATTGAATTGAGTGTTTGATGAGTTTGGATGTGTATGTGTGTGTGTTTGTGTACTAATTGTGTGTGTGTTTGTTTAATAGAGAACAGTATTTCAGAACTTCCGAAAAGTTCCAACGTTCATTAAAGACTGGGTATAATAAAGAAGACTCACGGCTTTTTGATTCTGTCCAATTTTCTAAGTTATCTGTGACTCACCTTCAAGATGAACTTTCTTGCCCTTTATTAATTGCAGGATAAATATATCCAGATCAAAGATGGTGTGTCCTAGTGTCTCCTTGCATGTGGGAGAGTATACCCAGTAGATATTTATGCCCGGGGTCTGTCCAGTTCAGCCTCATTGTCAGTAGATGCAGGCAGTTCCATTTGCATAATGAACTCTCTGAATGATCTTTAAAGCCTCTGCCAGCAAAGATTAGAGAATAACTGCAAGGATTATTGCTACATCCCTTTCAGTGGGCTCTCAGACGCTGTCCACTCTGAGTTGAATTGCTCACCCTTAATTTGAGGGCTAACTGAGGGTTAGCGGTTTGCTAAGACTTCTTAAGTGCCTGAGCATTGGTTATCTCACTGACTTCTGGAGTGCGGGTGGCAGGAAGTCAAGCCAGGCTAAGTGAGTAAAGAAGGGGTCTCTCATTAAACGCAACAAATTCAATTGCAACGTTTAGTAAGTATTCATTCAGCACCCAAGGTTACAAAAATTGGGCCAAGTTGTTTGGAAAGAAAAAATTGTTATAGATTGACTAAAGTCAATCTATATTGACTTTAAATATAAATTCTATATAAATTTCAATTTATATTGAAAAATATTCACATGATCCCCTACAGGCATCTCTTCTCCCAATGTCTTTTTAAAATATACATAATGTTGGGGCGCCTGGGTGGCTCAGTCGGTTAAGCATTCAACTTTTGATTTTGGCTCAGGTCATGATCTCGCGGTTCAGGGGATTGAGCCCTGCCTCAGGATGCACGGAACCTGCTTGCGATAATCTCTCTCCCTCTCTCTCTGCCCCTTTCCTGTGCTCTCTCTCTCTCTCAAAATAAATAAATAAGCTTAGAAAAATAAATATGCATAGTCTCTTGATTATTATGTATAAATTTTTAAATAACCTGAATACTTAAAGTGATTCAAGAACTTTAGATAGTATCTCAACTTCCTCCTGTAAAAGAAGAAATGTGGTCCATCCTAATCCCTGCCGGTTAGCCTGCAGTCTGCTGGGCTTCGCCTGTGGACCGGCGTGCTCTAGAAGCTTCACCCAGAGAAGTGAGTGAATCTTCAGTAGGTTTGTGTCAGGGTGGCATCTCGTCACTCAGTGGGGGTGGGGGTGGGGATGGGAGAGAAGAAATGATTTTCTACTTCCATCTACCTCTTCTTTCTCGACACACCATCGCTCAACTTTTCACACCTGTACTCCCAATGTCATGAACTCAAAGTTTATAACATTTATATAGTTTTTTTAGGTTTTTAAAAAGTACTTTCACAACCAGGAGCATATTTGCCATCTCCCTTGTGAAGGGACATTTGGCAATGAATGAGACATGTGAATGGTGTCCCAAGGGCATCCATTGGGTAGAGGCCAGGGATGCTGCTAAATATCGGACCATGAATAAGACTGTCCACCACAGCAAAGAATTATTGGGCCCAAATGTTAGTAGCTCTAAGTTTGGGAAACCATGGATTCCGTAGGCTTATTCTGAAAAATGGAAACCAAAAAAGACAATTTCGAAAATATCATACCACAGAATCCACTGAAGAGCCAGGTAATAGCTTCTGTGTCATCCAAAGGAGAATCTTAAAAGCACCAAGGTTGAACGATATACATTTTCTTCAACTTCATTATTCAATAGAAATCATGCCACATTGCTTCTTACTTGGATCAGGATTTTTTTGGTATATTTTTGTTATTCCTGGAATTTCTAATGTCTTATTTTAATCTCATGAAAGAAGAAATACATGTTTTGTTTTTGTTTTTGTTTTTATTACACCGCTAGGATCATGCAGCTCCTTCTGAAAATGTCAGTTTTGTGCAGACTGCTTTTCATGACTGCCGTGTAGCTGTCATATAGGGATTTTGTTTCCCCTGTCTCTTTCATGTCCCTCTCCAATCATTTTAGATTCGGCATCTTCACGCGTTAGATTTCTTTTTCATTTTGCCAATATATGTTCTCATGTAATTATGTCAAGAATGATGTAGGAGATAAAAAAGTTTGAATACCTTCACACTTAATGGTTTAGCAAAGCTATAGATCCTCAGTTTCACAGCCATGTAGCTCAAAGCTTTGGGGATGTTATTTTACTGTCATTGAGTATCCAGTGATCCTGAAAAGAAGCTTCATGTCTGTCTCACTCTAAATCCTTTGGGAGATACACTCCCAAAACTTTTGGAGCTTCTCATAAGCCTTGGTTGAACTTGTTCATTTAGGCTATTTTGGGGTTGAATTCACATAAAAAGCTGTTTGTATTTTTCACGTAAAACAAAATATGAAGACGGGAGCTTCTGATTTGAAGGTTCTCAGCTAGTGTTTCTGAGACCTCTAGGTCTAACCTTACGGTGGTCGGTTCACTGCAGCAACCTTAAGCATCATGACCTCCTGACAACACAAGAAAGCATGAACTTCTCCTCCTCCTCTTCTTCCTCTTCCTGCTCCTTCTCTTTTTTTTTTTCTGTCGTCTTCTTCCATTTCTTAGTCTTCCTCTCTCTCCTTCTCCTCCTGTCTCTCTCTTTCTCTTAATCAGAAAGACATTCCCTTTCTCAAAATCCCCCTTAGCCACCTTCCCCCCTTCAGTCCATTGGCCACAATTGGCAAGCATCTTTACTTGGTCACTGATCAAGTAGACAGTGTATGCTTGTCTCCTGTCATTGGGAGAGTATGGACCTTGCCTTATGTAATTTTCTCAATAATTCAGATTCCTCTGAGTAAAAAGGAACAGACTATCTATTGGGTAAATAAATGACAATATCTGTAGTATTTTGAAATTTCATCAGTAACAGCATGCATGGACTGTTTTTTTAATTTAATAATTTAATTTAATTTAACTTAATTTAATTTCATGATTCCTTTTAATCTAAAGAGTCACTTTTATTAGCTTTGGGAAATTTTGGTCTACCGTGAAGTTCCCCGTAATTTCTTTCTCCCCTTCCTCAGGAACTACTAACAGAGAGGTGCTGGCCCTCCTGGACTGGTGCCTTTTGACTTTCATTTTTTTTTTCTCAAATTGTTTTTATGTTTCTTTTGTAAACCATGTTCTTAAAAAGTTCTAAATTCAGTTCCATAAAGTCCCTACATTTCTCCTTTTTCAATGTAAGTTGTTTTTATGTTAGTGCAAGATCTTGAATCTGTCGTGAAAGACTAATTAAGATTTTCTTAAAGTTTTATTTTCTTCTGAAATTATTATTCTTTGTTATAGGGCCATATGTTTTGATTGACTAGCTCTTAGTCATATTTGTTCATGTTGAAGATTTTTCTCACATCTTTGGAAACATTGAAATGTAGATTCCATGGCTGCATTCTCTCCCTGCCCTCTCTGCACCCCCCATGACCCTGGCCCAGAATTCCTGGCCTCTTCTGCCCCGAATGAGAACATATATTACAAGCTCTAAGCATGACGACAGGAAAGAACATCCAGCAGACAGTACTTCTGTACCACCACCAGAGCCAGAAGGGGCGGGGGGGGGGGGAGATATCCTATCCTGGGTACCAAAACCGACTCTGAAAGTTTTATCCAATTCCAAAAGGTCACTGTGGTTCTGAAGAGAATTTCTTAACTTTAGACCAAAAATAAAAATTTATATATTGTACATGGTATATTTGTTGGTTTGGGGGAATGTTTAAAGGTTGTGAAAGATAATTCATTCAATCAGTTCCCATTTCTGCCTTACTCCCAACCTTGGCTCTTCATACTTGTTGAATCTAAGCGCCAGCCTACAAAACATGGCTCCAGTCTCCACTCATGACTTCTCTCCACGTTATGATCGTTACTTTCTCCACTACTATAATGTATAAATCATACCACAGTAGCCTTCTGTCTTCCTGAAATTCATCCCAATCTTGGTCCATTCGTGACCTCTTTCCCCATTCACATTTAAAAAAATTAAAGTATATAGTCTTGTACTCTCTAGTTAACATTTCAATGATTACTGAGAACTGGGAAGACTGCTGGTTTTCTGTGGTATTGAGAAGAAAGTAAAATCAAGTTTTATTTTATTGACTGAATATTCTGCTCAAGTGTACATCTTCCAATGTTTACGTGGTCTTACACGATCATAAATAGCCTCCATTTCTATTCCTTGCTCATATATCAAGTCCACATAAATCTAATCCTCACAACATTTTCCTCACTGCATTTTGTAATATACTTACATTGTTTACACCAAGGCTGCATCTTTTTTTTTTTTTAACATTTATTTATATTTTGAAAGACAGAGACAGAGCATGAGCAGGGAAGGAGCAGAGAGAGAGGGAGAAACAGAATCTGAAGCAGACTCCAGGCTCTGAGATATCAGCACAGAGCCCGACGTGGGGCTCGAATTCAAGAACTGTGAGATCATGACCTGAGTCAAAGTTGGACGCTTAACAGACTGAGCCACCCAAGCGCCCAGCCAAGGCTACATCTTTTAGCACAGTCCTGGCACATGCTATAAGCTCAGGGAACATTATCCATACTAATGGCTTAATGAAGTCACATCAATCCCCAAATATTCCAGAAGATGGGCTAGTGTTAATAGTTGCTAAAAAGCAAAACAACTTGTGAAATATTATCATGAATGTTTTTTGCAATTTGTGTGCTTCACAACTAGCAATTACTAGTATTGGTTCCCCTTCGGCCTTCCGATTATTTGTCCATATTGCGCCACAGGCCTTGATTGAGCAACCTCTCTTTGTCTTTAACCCAATACAAGCTACCTGTCTCCTAATTCGGCAAACTGTCCCCAACATTTTCCTTTTTGCGATTTCCATCACCCACTATATTAAATTCTCAACGCTTCTAGGAGAATTAAGGTGGTTCGCAGTAATATTTATACCATTCAAACAAGGGTTTTATAGGGGCACCTGGGTGGCTCAGTCGGTTGGGCGGCCGACTTCGGCAAAGGTCATGATCTCACGGTCTGTGAGTTTGAGCCCCGCGTCGGGCTCTGTGCTGACAGCTCAGAGCCTGGAGCCTGTTTCAGATTCTGTGTCTCCCTCTCTCTGACCCTCCCCCGTTCATGTTCTGTCTCTCTCTGTCTCAAAAATAAATAAACGTTAAAAAAAAAATTTAACAAAAAAACCCCCAAGGGTTTTATAGTCAAATATTTGTATAGTTCAAACAAAGACTTTGTTTTTTTCTCTACTCTGCCACTTGCTAATTGTGTGACTCTGGGCGATCAGGAAACCTCTCCAGCCCCAGTTCCCTTTCTCTGTAAAATGTGGATAAGCAACAGCACGTTACAGTACGCCATGTGCGTTGGGAGAACTGAGTGAGACGTTGGATGCAAAGCACTCAGCAGTTTCTTCTATATGGTTAGTGCTGACAAAAGTTAGAAAATTATATAGCAAATAATAAGACAGCACAAAAAGAGGAAATTGCAGTCATAACGTCTCTGGCACCAATGAGAAAAAAAAAATTGGAGATTTAAAAGCAAGCTGGAAACATCAAGGGTCCAAATGAAATAGACACTCCCAAATTAACGATGTAATATCTGTACGTGGTAAAAATTGTGTATTCAATAAATGAGGGTACATAGTATTAGTATAGACAGTAAATGCATATCATTGGGTGAAAGTATTATCTTTGGTAAATGAGAGTAGTCATTTGCAGATGTGAACTCACTGGATTAAAAAAGCAAAATACAATTTGTATCTGCTTCCATCTGAGCCATTTCTGGTCAGTTTTATCTTTTATCTCCAGGGAACTCCTTGGGAAAACTCACACAGTATCTACGGGAGAAAGAATGTCAGTCAACAGTCCTCAAAATCTTGATTGCATATTTCAGCAGTAAAAACTTTTCAGGACCTCTCTATTTTTGTATATGTATGTTTATTTATGAAGTTTTTATATGTAATACTAAATACTGTTCTAAAACTGTTTTAAAATTTACAAAGCCACAACATAAGGAAGTAATGAGCAAACATTATAATATACCCTCTTATATTTCAAAGCATCATTTTATATGTAAATTCCATAACTGAAAAGGAAAAAAAAAAAGATTCTCAGGGCAGACAAATTCTGATGAAGTGTTCGAACAGCCAAGGAGGCTGGTTTGGCTTTCTCGAGCATCAAGTTGTATCTAATTCTGACTGTAAGAACTTGAGCCACTGAAGACTGAAGTTTATTGGAATTACAGGCAGAGGTAATCTTTTCAAATCCATTTCATCCCTTGCCTAAAGTGGTACTTGTCAAATAATTACATCAGAAGTTAAAAGACAACATAGTGGAAAATAATAGTGCTTTTGAAATTTTTCATGTCATGCGCTCATAGAAATGAGGTTATTTGTATAGTGCATAGGAGTAAATGGCCAAGGCTCCTTGCAGCCCGAAGTAGCTGGTCATAGGTCTCTGTCTCCCCTTGGCTGTTCCGGGGATCTGAGGGCTGAGGCGCTAGGCATAGCTGGAACTGATTTCTGGGATACCAGTGGAGCCACGCTGCCTGAGACCACAGATTGCTTCCTGTGAGGAAGTGATTTCTGAGTTGTGTTTTGAAAGATGTGAGTCAAAAAATGGTTCTTAGTACTTTGACATTTTCATGTACTGTGCAACCGCAGCATTTTTAGACCTGATTATTTTGTATCTTTCTAATCCCCCTCTCCAGACCGCATGTATTCTAGAAGAGTTTGAGCCGCGTAGCCTTCCTGACACGACATCTTCTCAACTACTTTGCAAACGACTGCCAGATTTGTTCTCAAGCACTGCTTTCTTCAAGTCTCCGCATTATTTCAAAACCTCATTGACTGTATCTCGGTGCATCAAATGCAAGTACGTACGACTAGCTTTGACTGCTCCTCGTCACATGGGTCTATCGCCATACACACTTTTGTTTCTCAGACTTTTCATGCCTTCGTATAGGTAACCATCCATTCATTTATGCACCACACATGTATGAATGTCACATATGCACCTGCTGTTGTGTTAGGCATTAAGGATTTATGAATTAATAAGACCCGCCCTTGCTAAACTAGCAGCCAAGTGTGGGAAAATAGAAAGATTATTACATACAGCGTGATAAATGTTCTAGTCGAGTTACAAATAAAGTACAGCAGCAAGGGATTGTTCTTTATTGGCCACTGCTCTTGTGCAAATAAGGCGATGATACGGAGGGCTTTAGTGGTGTTGGATTATTGAAATGTTTTCACGTTCCTTAAAATGTTGCCAGCGGAAGGGTTTTATTTCAGAAATGAATCTGCTCTGATAGTTTGTTTACAGGAAAAATGTGGCAGACAGTGTGATGCAGTGGAACAGGCTCTAAAGGGTCGAATTCTAAAATGTGATTTACTGACTATATGGTATAGAATGAATCATTTACTACTTTAGGCCTCCGTTGTCTCATTTACAAAATAAGGACTTGGCCCATGTAATCTCTAGTGACCATTTCAATTCTGGATTAAAACGTATGGTTGTTTATTTGGCCACTATGGATTCTGCCCTCTCAGATGTCCAGATAAGAATATTTGTAATCCGCTCCAGACAGATGGGAACTGGGATCCTCGGGTAAGAGTGGTTCTGAAACACACCTGGGCTGGGCTTCTTAACCTCATGTATAAGGGCATCAGCTAGATATTATAGGAATTATAATATCGATATATTTATATCTATATATCTATAGCAAAGTGTCAAAGGTGCCCCTCCTTCTTCAGGTGTGGACACAGGGGGTAACAGTCTGGAGGACAAGGGGAGCAAAGTGGGCCCTGAGGTGCAAGCCTCCTAGCAGACCCTGATGATTTTCTTCAGGCTCCTGGCCAGATAAAAAGTGGCTCTCTGCTGGGGCGACTTTAAAAGGAGGATGCTCAAATGGAATTGGGATGAGTTGTATTTGTTCTTTTCTTAAAGCAGAAGCTTTAAAGCTCTTGGATATTCCACACCTGAGTCTGACCTCCTGTCATTTCACTCCTTAAATCCTCTTAAAGGCCTCAACATTTTGTGTATTTTACCCATACCTTTCAAAAATAACTTGCGTTTCCTTATGAACGTTTTAAAGGCTTTTTTTATGATTACAGTATGATTCCATAGCTAGAGTTCAGCTCTTTTACCACAGTCTTTGCATGAAATGTATGCAAGTTTGACATTTGTCTAGCACATGGACAATTAATATTCAAGAAAACTAGTGGCTCAAACCCCCCATATTTGTTGTCAAGGTGTCAGAAACTCTTTTGTCTGTACAACTTATTCAGATTAGTTGTCTAGGTCCCAAATGCCAAGACTCTAAAATAATAAGAAAAAAGAAGAAGAAGAAGAAGAAGAACACTGGATAAAGCTTTAAAGAAAAAATGAGGTCTAAAGTTAAGAGGAATGCCACACATTCACTTTCTCCATCTTTTCTACGAATGGTTCTGCTCTGCATTACAAAATGGGTGGATTAGTATGGAGAGAGGAAGAAATTGACGTGGGAAGGAATTATCCAAGATTTCACATATGGAGAAGGGGTTTATTTTCTTTATATAAATTTTCATAAAATGTACTTTGTTTTCCGAAAAACTTTTTGTAAAGTTTATGGTCAATGCTATTTTTGTGGGATCACTTGTCAGAATTCATGTAATGAAATATTTTCTCAGCATTTTGCAAGCTAGACTGGTCTTCTGGGACTTTGATTCTTTGGTTGAAAAAAAAGTAATGAACGTCTATGACATTAATGTTCCTATCTAACAATGACATATTTTCATCTTGCATTTTATCCATAGATAATCAAAGGAACTATATATTTATCAAATCCTCTGCTGTTTAAAGTGAGTGTGTAAATTTCTTCTACATTTTCAGCATCTGCTACACATCAAGACTTCTTTCTTGGGAAAGAAAGTTGACACGGGTGGGAGAATATCAAAGAGGAATAACGGGGAGAAACAACATAGTCACCATTTGTGATAGCTCCACGATTTCTTTATGTATCCTTCTCACGATGGCATACTCAGAGCCTTGTACAGTGCTGCTAGGCACACATAGATACATACTTAAAGATGCTTACTAGCCTACATGTCATAAATCAACTTCCATGGTGTTCCTCCTTCTGTTCTGGTCACTTTGCTTTCTCTGGTCAACCTATCTAAGAAAACTGTGCTTAAGAAGTGATACTTCTGCCCAGCATGTACCCATACCTGTATTTGTTCCCTTGATTATTATGAAATGAAAAGTCATGACAGCAGGCAATTTTCTCGGTTGGTTCCTCACTGTAATTCTAGAAAGCTACCTTAGGAGTCCCAAAGAAGACATTCTGTAAGTACTCTCTAAGTAAATGAACAAGTGAACAGATACATGTAGTTTGAAAGGAAAGGAATGAATAGATGGACAAAACATGAAGATGAAAATTTCATAATAATGGATAACTCATTGTAGAGAGAGGGTGAGATGGAGTTCAAGCTATGTCCAAAACTTACTAGATGATTGAGAGACCGAGCTTGTCAGTAACTGAAAGCAGATGTAGAGAAGAAGGTAGGAGAGAGGGCAGAGAAAGTGTTCATTTTGAAAACCTGCCTAGCTCTCTTGTTGGAGATGTCTATCAGATTGCAGAAAGGCAACTGGGAAGCCTAGGGAAGAAATAGGACTAGAAAAGTAAAGTGAAATATTATTATCACAGAATTCATAGTTTAAATTTTCATATACATTATTCCTTCTGCCAGGAATGATCACTTTTTCTTCATCTATCTTGACAAGTGCTGTATTTTTTCTTCATGGTCCAGATCAACAGTGACCTCATTTGGCAAGTCTCATTGACAGAAGGATCTTTCGCCATTTCTCCCTTGGTACCATCATTATATTTTTCCTCGAAGACAGTAATACACTTATGGCACAGCATTGCAAACCATAAGCTATATCCCTGTCTGTTCTAACTCCCATGTCCATACATACTTAGCTATCCCTGAGGGCAAGAAACATATGTATCATTAAATGATAGTGATAAAACTTTAATAATAGTAATGAGCACTTTAAATCTGAATTAATGAAAGTAGTAAATGGAATCAATCAATAAGAGAGTTCAGAGAAGCTGATACTAGAACATTGGGGAAAGCTATATTAAAATGGATGAAGAAAAGGAATTTATGATTGATGAAGAGAGAACAGTAAAGATCGAGATGGAGCAGAGGGGTGGGAAACGAAGCAAGGAATGTATTTGCTACCTTAGGGAAGGAAATTTGAAGAACAAGGTGTTATTAAGGTCAAAACATAGACAAGACCCATGGGTTCCTAGTGGCTCAGGGCACTGGTGACCTATAAGACAATCATTTGGTGGAGTAAAGGGGATAGAAACAAGACTGAAGAGAGAATGAGAGACACACAATACTGAGCACAGGATGCAGTCGGTCTTTCCAAAAAAACTTGATGACATGATGAACAGAGAGGTGATGATAATTCTAACAGCTGCAGGATCCTTAACAATGTCATATTCTTAGTTTACTTATAATTTTAATATGGAGCTACTATGCACTTTATTAAGTTTTTCTTTCTTTATTTATTTTGAGAGGGAACGAGAGAGAGCACAAGTGGGGAAGGAACAGAGAAAGAGGGAAAGAGAGAATCCCAAGCAGGCTCTGCACTATCAGCACAGAGCTCTCGGTGGGGCTCGAACTCACCGACTGTGAGATCCTCACCTGAGCCAAAATCAAGAGTTGGATGCTTAACTGAGTCACTCAGGTGCTCCAAGATACTATGTATTAGAAGATATCCAATTTAAAAGAAGCCAAAACTGCAAGAGAAAGAGGCACTTAATGGAGTGGTATCTCGGAGAATGTAGGAGAGGAGAAGGATATGAACAAAGCAGGAGGATTTGATTGGCTTTGGAAAAGAGGGGAGATAACTCTGAAATGGGAGGAAAGAAGAAATAGTGAAAGTAAAGGATTTTGTTTTGTTTGTTTGTTTCTGCTGCCAGGAAAAATTAAGTGCACTGCGTAGAGTAAAAAGTTTTTTTAATCAATGTTATTAAATAGATACAAAAGCAATAATTTTATCTGTGTCAAAAAGATTGCCAGTTAGATGTGAACTGAAACATACACATAATAATAGTCTTCCTGTGATGTAATTGAAATACAGTAGAAATTTTAATGACATTTACAAAATCTTTTAGAAGCTCAGAATACCCCTTTTGAGCATTTGATTATCTTAGCATTTTAATATTATAATTACAGCATGTCAGTACTCTATTTAAAATGTAATTATCAAAGCTCAGAGGAAACTGATTCTTGTGCATCCATAATTTCATACAATATAATTTTAGAGCTTGAGCTATTTTTGTTTTATCATTTTAGTCATAGAAACATAGTTGAAAGTCTAGGAACTTGTAGTTTTCATTTTTTGATAGGCTTTTAAAAATAATCTTTGCTTTAAAAGTGGCCTTGTCACTGAATACATGTTTATCTGAAATAAATCAAATCTCTTCTGGTAGAATAAAATGGTTCATGCAGTTTTCAAAAACATATCATGACAGCAAAACTATATCCTCAAAAGAACATGTTTTGTAAAACTCTTTCATGCAAGCCATTTTACCCTACAAGAATTAGGACATTGTTAATTATATTGATTGATGGATGATTTAGTAATTTCATTCGAGTATATACTTAAATGTCATCTCAAAATGGCCTTTTCCAACTACCTTATTTTAAATACCCCCTCAACAAAATGTAACTCCTTGACATCTGGGGCTTTGCCTTGTTCATCCCTGGAGCCCAGAAAGAAGGTCTTTCTTGTTGAATCAACAACTGTTTTAGGTGATGTATGTATATGCTTAAGACAATGATGTCAGCATTGATTAAAACAGTGCTGGTTCCCAAAATATCTGGTATCAGAATCACCCGGAGAGACTTTGAAATATTAAGTTTTCCAATCTTCACTTGTTGGAGACACTATTTTGATGGGTTTGAAGTAGAATTTAGGATTTTAAAAATACTACCTTACGTGTTTTGCATGATAAGTTAGAATGGGAATGGCACTCAACTCTCATTCTTTTTTTATTAAAAATTTCATAACCTATGTCTCTTTCCTTCTTCCTTCTCTCCTTCTCCCTTCCTTCCTTCCTTCCTTCCTTCCTTCCTTCCTTCTTTCTTTCCTTCCTCTGACATGTATTATTAAGCACAGTAAATATTAAACATTGTAGATACCAAAATGAAGTAACTAATCATCCTTGCCCTTAAAATGCATAATGCTAAACAATGGAAAGTTTTTACTCTTTGAGAGGGCAAACACTTATCACAAAGAGTAAAAGATAAGCAAATAATGAGTGAAGAAGCTGGTTAATACAACTTGTGTATGCACGAGTGTGTTTAAAAAATGAGGTGTGAATGAAATAATGAAGCTAATCTTCTTATGAAAGTTATGACAGACCCAGGAGACAATCCAAAAGAGACACTGTAAATACATTGTGAGAAAGAGCATAGTTTTTTGGAATAACTGTAGAAAAAAGAATCCCCAAATGGCTTGAGCTAGTCTCCTACATAAAAACACTGATTCCTTATTCAAACAACCTCTTCGCATTTAGTAGAAACGTATATAGTGGTAAGGTTCTTTGGCCAACTAAGTCCAACTAGTTCATTAGCTGCTTGAAAGGGGTAGGCCCCCAGATCATACCCACTGTAACCAAATTTCTCATCGCATTACATTCAAGACACTGAAGAAAGATGGCAGGAACCTGTTACTTTTACTTGCGACTCTGGCTTGGAAGACAATTCCTCTCTCCTTCCTGTAACTTCCCTGCAGAATACTTCTCAACACACTTCTCACCACGATCTTTGTAAGTTAATGCAGAGTTTACAGCAAGGAGGGGATCTGGGCACAAAAAATGCAGCAGAGGGAAGGCATCCTTTCTCCTGCCCCGCTCATTACCGTTCCTTCTTTGTAGGTCTCCTCCCTCTGCACCAATACAGTTAGCTCAAAAGCAAGGCAAAAAGAGGGACCTAGGACTCAAGAGGGTGGCTGGAATTGCTCTCTGCTGATAAAAGAGAAGGGGATGACTATGTAAGGAAGCATGGGTAATCCACTTTGATAGCGGATGGTACTGTTAACAACGAAGAGAATTCGAGAGCCACCCACGTTTGGCAAACCGCATTTGGGTGTATAAGTTCAGGTGTGCATACATACAGCAAGCTTCGTTATTGTAATACCTTGCAGTAACACTGAGAATGAGAAAAGATTTTCCATTTATTTAAACGGTTTAATTTATTTTATTTTTTAAAAGGCGTTTAGTTTAACACAGCTGCTGTGTTAGTTTGATGTCAGATCTGCTTACCACAGATTAAAATGGAATAACAGAAAATTCCAGAAGCATTTGCTTTTCAAAGAATGTCAACTAAGGCACACATAGGTATTGATATCAAAGTGGAAAACAGGATTAAATTTTACCCTATCTCTATGCTTGTCTAGTGGGTCCTTTATCTTAGCATTTGCTATACTGAATTGATCTGAGTCTGTTGGACCATCTACAAGACTAAGATTTTTGAGGGATTTCTGGTGTTCTGATAAACCTGTTCTGGAGTGTAAGAACCCTGATTTGTATCATATTCCTATTTTATTGGTGTAAATACGCCCACCATCACTGATTTCGAGTTACCAAAGGTTTTTTTTTTTTAACGTTTATTTATTTTTGAGAGAGAGACAGAGACAGAGTGCAAGGGTGGAAGGGACACAAAGAGATGGAGACACAGAATCCGAAGCAGGTTCCAGGCTCTGAGCTGTCAGCACAGAGCCCCACGCAGAGCTCGAACCAATGAACCATGAGATCGTGACCTGAGCTGAAGTTGGACGCTTACCTGACTGAGCCACCCAGGTGCCCCTCAGGTTGCCAAAAGTTTAACAAACCTCCCAAATCAGTTCTTGGGTCCAGCGCATGACTGGCTGGGACAGTCTTTGCCCCACTGCCACATAACACATGGCCCAGCACAGCCTGCTGTAGATTAAGTATCTGCTGGATTCTAGTTGGGAGAGTTTTAAAATAATTCTTATGAGAACGTCGGCTTTTCCTATTCCTTCATTGTTTTACTCCAGGGCATGCCACCTTTTATGGAAGCAATTTTACTTTCTCCAGCCAATGCCAACCCCTCTCATACCCCATGAGAGACGAAAAATAGAGGTTCAGCAAGATAGTGTCTTACGTACTCTCACACAAAGTTCATGAACTTCAATTTCGGAATGTAGTAATATTTCAAAAGCTGCTTTGAGGGCTCAAGTAGGCTTGTCTTATGTCATTAAACGGATAGTAGTTAATCATAAAATTATTTCAGGATTATTTCAGGATTCCTTGTAAGATTTTTTAATAGAGTGCAAATCGATGAGAAGAATGTCCGCCTTTTTGTTACCAAAGAGGACAAAGAATATTTAGAGTGACTTGAATATGCTAGAAGTTGTTTAATTTTATATCTGTTGCCACCTATTTTATAAATTAAAAGAGAGACAGCTAAAACCTAAATTGAACAAGTTAGGCAATTGCAGCAGCAGAAGATTAGACCCTTGTTTGACTAATTTCAAAGTCTTTGCTTGTATGGTGAGAAGCTACAAAGCAGAGCTATGTGTGGGAGCTGGGTAGGGGTCTAAACATAGCCTTCGCCTGCCCTTGCCTTCTGAAAAGGGTGCTGTTCCCTGCTCAGTTCTGGGCTTCCGAATGGGTCAACCCTTTGAATTTAAAAAGTCAAAAGAGAAGGCCGAAATAATCCATATGAGGAAGAAAATTCCCAGTCTTGGAAATAAGAACTAGTGTGGCAGCAACCAGGTGCTGTTTTAAGAAACTCAGAGGAAGAAGACAGAGGATGAGATCATGCTCTGATAAATACCACCTCAGGAGAGAAAAGAGAGACTTAGACGGTTTTTAATGGAGTTTTGCTAGATTTGGCAACTGTAATTCTCCCTCTGCTGCTGATTTACATTTTATGTATTTCCCTAACTGAAGCTTGCCTAAACATAACCCCACTTTATTCTAGTGGTTCCTAATCAGAAAAAGGAAGAAAGGAGGAAAGGAAGGAAGGAAGGAAGGAAAGAAAGAAAGAAAAGAAAGAGAAAGAAAGAAAGAAAGAAAGAAAGAAAGAAAGAAAAGGAGAAAGAAAGAAAAAGGGAGGGAGTAGGAAAGATATCAATGTTTGAGGTCAGCTATTTCTATGATTTCGTCCTTTTTTTAAACATAAAGGTTGTTACAGATTTTTTTTTAGTCAGGTCATAAATACAAAGGAAGGATTTTCATGAGACTTCAAAAACATAGTACTTTGGCAATTTTACTAGAGTTATATATTTCATGTATAATTAAAAAGTAAAATATACACAGCTTTCCCTTCTTCCCTGAACAGCAGTGGTATTTTCCAGTTAAGGCAAAAATAATAATAATAATGAGAAAGTTGTTCACCATTGGTATAGTTCACTTAACTTTTTTCTGCTTGTTAGCTCTTGAGTATATTAGACTGTGTATTGACTATATATTCTGCTTCACAACCAAAAGGAATCCAGCCATGTTTCCTCAAGTATTAAAACTGATAGCCTTGAATACGTCAGAGGCTAAGTCTGATAGACATGGACTTCTGTGAAGCCAGTTCTTTATTTTGATTTATGTGGTTATCTAAAATGATTTTCAGAAAACTGATTAAAAGTATTTTGGGGGCGCCTGGGTGGCTTGGTCGGTTAAGCGTCCGACTTCGGCTCAGGTCATGATCTCGCGGTCCGTGAGTTCGAGCCCCGCGTCAGGCTCTGTGCTGACAGCTCAGAGCCTGGAGCCTGTTTCAGATTCTGTGTCTCCCTCTCTCTCTCTGACCCTCCCCCATTCATGCTCTGTCTCTCTCTGTCTCAAAAATAAATAAACGTTAAAAAAAATTAAAAAAAAATATTTTGGAGATTTCCAAAACATGCAGCTCACAGGCATTGAAAAATACAGTTTCAAGGCCAAAGACCTGACCGTATATCAAACAGCAAACAGAAGTGAGCAAAAGTGCCATGTATATTTTTGCCTCGATTGTGTGCGTTCTTCTTTAGAGCCACCCAAGGGCTAACTCTACAGACTTACACATTGAAACCAACAAACTGCCTCCTCCTGGATGTCTTTCCACCTTGCCATTATTGTCAGCATTTGGGGATGTATCTAAGTTTCCCATGCGTGAAGAAATCGCTAAATACAAGACAGTGGCCTCAGGGACATCCCGCCTTTCTCCGTATTCTCTGAATTTTTGAGTGTGCTTGTGGCAGTGGGAGATCACGCTGTTTATTTAGGGACTTATGATCATGTCAGTGAAGGTATCTGGTCATCCTCTCCCTCTCCTTGCCCCTCACATGAAACTCTGCACATTAGTCTTCATGCAGGGTTTAACTTCACTCCCAGCTTACAGCGGCGGCACCAAGTGAGAAATATGCTGGTGGGTTTGATTACGAAAGTGTTAGTATGTCAGAAAGAAATCACGAGGCATTTGGAAAACCTAATAATAAAACTGAAAATGGAAAACTTTGAGCAGCAAAACAAATCACATTTGGGGTTGTTTTCAGAATTTTCTCGTGAATTTGCAGAATTTAATTCCCTTGGGAAATCTGGACTGTCAAAAGAAGAGAAAAATTTTAGGTGTGGAGATTTATGCATTCCTCATGATTATAGGAGTTTTAATGTGAGCCCACAAAATGAATAACCTTCTAAAGGGCCTTTAATGTTTCTTAACTTGAAAAAAAATATGTATTGTTTTGTCTTGGAGAAGGGTTGTCTCTTTTCATAGCATTCCCTTTGTCTTAAGGGTGTATGGGTCAGTATTCTTACAGAGTTGAGATCAGCTTATATTTACAAGCCCTCTGCATATATTTTTAAATTTAATTTAATTTTTTTACAGAGAGAGAGAGCATGAGAGAGAGTGCATGAGTGGCAGGAGAAACAGAGAGAGAGAGAGAGAGAGAGATCGGGAAGAAGGATCGGCTCGATCCCTCAAGAGTCAGATGCTCAACCGAGCCATTCGGATGCCCTTACAAGGCTCCTGAATCAAGCTTTGTGGCCTTGTTTTTCCTTCAACAGTTATTACAACAATATAAATTGAATGTTTACTGTATGCCAACACTGTGCTGGACATTTTGATCACATTGCTATCTATGTTTTCCTTGTGTAGTGATTTTAAACAATTTAGGTCTCTGGTGCTTTTGTAAATAAATCACATCCCATGAAACATGAATATTTGAAGAGTTAGGGACTAGAATTATAGTTTACTTGGGACTGCTAAAGCTATATCAAGAACTTTATCTTCCTGGATGACACAGACCAGGATATCCTCTGAATTGAGTTCGGGGATCCAGCCACCCCATTGTTATTAGGGCCATTTAGAGTTCTTGATAACTTATTTTGCTAAGTTGATATTAATATAAGGGAACATTGCAGAGATCAATTTACAGCAGGGTTTTCCAGGACATTGCTTCTAATGTTAGACAGTGTGGTAATTACTAGCTCAATGACCTTAAAAAGTTATTTTACCTCTGGGCTTCAGTATTTTTAACTGTGAAACGAACCATATGGTCACTAAAGTTTCATCTAACTCTAAAATCTAAGCTTCTAAAAGGACCCTTTGGTTAGATGACATGTACAATATTCATCCACTCATTTTGTTATTGATCAAAGTTGGCCATAAACACCTTCATAGTATATATAAAAGTAGGAGTCTCTCTTCTCTTTTCATTGAAATCAGACTGTAAGTTAAGGTTGGACAATGGGATTAACTAAAGATCAGGATTGATATACCATGCTTTGAGTTTCTGTGATTTTCTTGGGTATACTTTGAGATAACCAGACATCTTGTCTGGACTTGCCAAAGGGGCTTCTATACCCAATGGAACTCTCCTGAAAGGGATAACTGTAGTCAGATTCTAGCTTGTTAGGGGCAGGGGGTTGCATTAGCTTGGAGCAGTGCTGATCATTTGTGGGATGTTAGGCTATTAATAGTTTGCTACTATAACAATAGATAGAGTGGCCAATTAACTAAAAACTGTAGAGTGGCTTCAACAAATAGATGTTTAAGTTTTGCACCTGTAATAGTACTGGGCAGGTTTATTAGCTGGTGGTTGAGGCCGGGGGGGAGGGGGTGGGGGGAGTGATCCTATTTCATGAGTTCTTTAGAGATCCAGGGAGATAGAGGCTCTTCTCCCTTCAACAAATAGCTTCTGTGTTGGTCGCTGCTTGGGTTATTCTTGAGGTAATCTTCATGCTAACCAGTTAGAAGTAAAAACGAGCATGAAAGAGTATTAAAGTAGAGATTTATATGGACTTGCACCTGCATGCTGTAATTTCTATTTCTCCCATATCCTCTTGGTTAAAATCAGTCACTGGCTTGACCTGGCTAGACAAAATTTTTGAAATGCTCTACCTGACTGGGCAATCAGTAAGCAGCAACAACTCCACCCATTGGAAAGACAAATACAGATTTCTGGTGGGCAGCTAGCTCTCTCGACCATGCTTTACCTCTGCTCGCCAAATTTTTATGCACAACTTTTTCCCCACAGGTACAACGTAGTTGTCCCCCTTCCCCAAAGGAGATGACCCAAATTCCCGTGTAGTTGCTGTATCCTGCTGAAAGTCCGTGATCTCTCCATACGGTTAAGTGATCTACAATTTAAAGATTAATCAATGTGCCTCCGTTATGTTCATTATACACAAGTGGGGATGCAACAGGGTATCAACAAATAAATAATCCCACTGATGAATGGGAGCTAAAGAGTAGTCACAGATGAGAACTTGTTGGGAGTCAGAGATAAAACCATCACTACCACTATTACTTCTAGACAGTCGTGAAACCCGTGCTAAGGACAGTAGAGGAAAGTAGGAATGGGTGCTGAGTGCTAACCCAGCCCACCTGCTACAATCAATGAGACTACTGTAACTGGAGTACAGTGACAGAGAAGGGATGTTAGAAAATGAGGTTGGAAGATGCTAAGGATTTAGATTTTCAGTGTGATGGGAAACCATGGAGGGGTAGGAGAGTACTCTCCTTTTATGATTTATATTTTAAGAGGGTCACTCTGTTGCAATCCGTATAATAGACTCCAGAGGAGCAGGAGTGAAAGGAACGAGCATAGCTAGTGGGCTTCTGGAATAGTCTGGGGTTTGGACCATTAGTGGCTGGGATTGAATGGTAGCAATCACAAGACTTGATTAGATTAAAAAGTTACTTTGAAGATAAAACCAACATTGTATCTTTCTTCACTCATTCTCTTCAGGATTTGGGCACAAATAAGTCAAATTACACTATCACCCAGGTACCCTAAGCTCTTGTCTACATAAGTTCACAAAATACTCCTCCTCTACTTTAGATTTCTAGAGACCCCAGGAGTGTCCATGCTCACAAATAAATCAATTCCAACCAAGTGTTTGCACTGTTCTTCCATTCCCTTTCATAGGTGTTCATACAAAGAGCACTCACTAATGGGCATTCTGTATACTCAACTTCATCTCAGACTTCACTTCCAGAGCCCAAAAGGACACACAACACAGTTAAGCAAAAGGGAATCGAAAAGTCAGACCTCATAAAATTTAGATACCCGACAGCTCTCAGAAGAAAGGATAAAATTGATCTGGTAAAATTTTTAAGCTGGAGTGGTTTGTCACTGGTGCTTTTTCTGAGTCTTAATTCTTTGCCCTTCTCACCCCAAACAGCTTTTCAGTATCAAAACTGATAAAATAAAACAAAAATCCCAAATCAGAGTGAAACAGTTCCAAAAAAAAATATCATTCTCTCTCCTCTGAACATAGATTTCTCCAGTGCAGGTATTAGAAAAGATAAATATAGGTACTTTCATTAGTTTGTAAACATTTGAGGTATACATCTCCCCAGAGACAACGTAATGATTCACTAAAGTTCATTACAATGCTGTATATTATAATATTTTACTTCTATTATTATTATTAATTCTATTTTATTACTGCTTTTGATAGGTGCTGCAAATATAGCTGAATTTTTACCTTCATCTCAAATACCTCTCCTGTTCCCTGGGCCTTCTGAGTATTGGAAAACCCCTGCAGGGTTTTTGTCCAGCCTCCTGTCATACCATACAGGGGGTCACCCATCACTTTCATCTCCTAATAAATGCACTTGGGATCAACTTCCTGGAGTGCTTGCTTCGGCAGCACATATACTCAAAAAATTTCCTGGAAATGGTTATTCGTTTCTTTCCTTGTCAGAAATAGTCAATACTTCAGTAGGTTCTTGCTTCTTTCCAAAAGTTCAATTTGAGTCATCTTTCAAATACAGATAGAACTTGTTATCACAGCACGTAATATCTTTACAGTGCAAGGAGTAGCTGGCCACTTTGCCCCTCCTGTTGTGATTGAAAGGTTATATTTTGAAAATGAACAGAAAAACAACAACAACAACAACAATAAACTTGAGTCCTGTCATCCTGGTTCAGGATAAACCTAGGAGACAGAAGAGTTTGAAAGTGTATTTATTTATCTGGAAGTACCTAGATTTCAACAAAGTCTTACCACAAAGAATCTTTGTTATTTTGGCTGAGTTCTCGGTACTTTTGTGGATTAGACTTGTTGGAGATTTTATGAAGGGTATCTCTTTCTCTCCTATACTTGCTAGGACAAGTTAGTTATCTTTTTTCTCTTTCAGTCAGATGACTCTGGAATTGAGATTCCAGCAAGCAGAGGGAAGACGTTTACAAACAGGGGAACTATCCTATCAACCAGTCAACCAATTATATATGGAGTGCATAGGATGTGTGAGAGTCTAGGTAGACGAAAGTCTTTTCTGTACATAATCTTGCCATAGGAAGAGAAAAAGAAGAGAAAGAAAAAAACAAGAATCAGGTGAACAAGAATCTGTTCTGAGGCTCTCTGATATTCCTGGACCCCTGTAACAGAGAAGAACTGACATATGTGAATCGCCTGGGTCCAGCTATCTTGGGCATCGTCAGTAAAATAGATAATTCACCTTCAGATATTGGGAACTGGGACTATACAGACAAAGGGATACTGATACATATAATAAATTATACTGATTTATTAAAATTTGTTGCTGTTTGTGGTTTATGCGTATCACCAAATAAATCAGCTCAATCATGTTTTAAGTGGTACTTGCAGAATTCATTCCTTCACACACCAGACGTGGTGAAAGTCTCACTCTGGGTTAGATACTATTCCAAGCAAAGGTTAGAGATACTCCTTTTAAGAAGTCATGCAGATCTTTGGTATCATGAAGTTTAGTGGTTAACTACTAAATCTTAAAAATAAATTAAGAATGGGGCCTGGGTGGCTCAGTTGGTTAAGCATCCTACTCTTGACTTCAGATCAGGTTATGATCTCACGGTTGTGAGCAGGAGTCCCGAGTCAGGCTCCATGCTGAGCATGGAGGTTGGGATCCCCTCTTTCTCCCTCTCTTTCTGCCCCTTGACTGCTCATGGTCTCTCTCTCTCTTTCTCTCTCTCTTGCCCTCCCCCAAATTAATTAATTAATTAATTATATAATTCAATGCAGTTCTTTCTGAATCTTTTATAGCCTTTATCATCTACATTAAGGCATTTACAGTATGGTAGACTTAAAACTAAGAACTTACGAAAGAGAACATTTAGACCTTAACTTTACCTCTAAGTCCTTATCCTAGAGTTTTCCATATTCATAGCAATGTGAATTTAAAAGTCATATTCATATTCATATTCATAGCAATGTGAATTTAAAAGACTTATGAAAAGCATAATTGTTTAAAATCATAAGACATTAAATGGCATTCAGATAAGAGATACTAGTTCTAATAAAGATTTTTAAAAAATAATAGGATACGCAAAACCCAGGTTTCATGTACATACCTCATGTTATGCCATATGAGGTATTTACAAAATAAAAATGGAACAATGGCATGGGCATTGAAGATCAATAGGCCACCTTCTCAATTTCATTTGATGGAATTACCATTGAAATGTACAAGTATAATCTGATTATGGCCTAGAAAATTCTGACATTGAGACTTACAACATAAATCAAATAGATTTTCTGACCTTGTTTTATTCTCTAGTCCATTTCAATTCTATTCTGAAACTCCTTATTGACAAAGAAACTTTGGCTAAAAGTTGATATTTTGACTAAAAGTGCATGAATCTGGCTTTAGGAAGACCACCTTCATCACACAGATAGGGTAGAAATCTTCCACATTGAAAGTAAAATTTTATAGTATGATTAAACTTGTTCATTTCTTTAAACAATGGAAATAAAAACATATTTCATTGTTTTTAAACATTAAACAGTGTGAAGTTTCTAGTTCGCTTTCAGATTGTGGATCATTTTAAGATGGTCTCAAATCATGTCTGCTTTTATTGCCTTTCGTTTATAGCTTTTGAATCTTTAGTGTTTAAGGGGGACTCAATAATTGTTAAGGTCATATTTAAAAGAAAATTGAAGCTTTTCTTGACAATACTTCAAAGTCTCTATTCATTTAACACTAGAAATAACTCAGTAAGCTTCTCAGGGTGACTTATTTGGGAATAGAATTAATGCGAATCCAATAATACAAAATGATTACATAGACCAGAAGAACCAGAATGAAAATGGAAAAACCTTTATGTAATTGCTTATCTTAATTTTATCTTTCTCCCTCTCCAAGAGTTTTATGGTCCTTTCCTAATCTGAAATAATTTCCCCTGAGGCCCTTGAATGTAATGAGTTTTAACTTAGTAACTGATAATTATAAACTACTCAGCCTCACTTTTTATTTTTTTATTGAATTATTGCTGCTTTCAGGCCATTTGATACAATTTTCATTTCTATCCATAAGTTGCTTTATTTATAGCAAAAGCAACTAATAGCACGGAGTGGCTTACAAAGGCTTATTGACCTTGAAACTTCCCATCATTTGTTAATTCCGTCTTTCCACTTTGCAGAAAGTGGACATATGCAATTCTGTGTGATTACATGGGATAAGTCACAGCTCTGTTACATATCCTATCCAAGTTGATGTTGACAGTCTAATTTTCTTGAGCTCTTATCATATGTCAGATGCTGTGTGAAGTACCTCTCATATGTTGCTCCCTAGTGTTACAAATGCAATGAGGTCATATTCGTACAGTACCCATTTTGAATATGTAGTAACTGAGAGCCAGGACAATTAAGTAATTCATTTAAGGACACACATTTATTAATCAATATGGATTAAAAATGTGGATTTGAGCAGGCATGCTTGATTCCAGAGCCATTGTGCTACCATTATGGTATGCTGCCCTGCATCTAACTAAAACTATTTAGTTGTAACCAAACTCAGTTGTATCCAAAGAAGTTAATTCCATTCTGAATTTGCTATTGTTTTGATGGTCCAACCGTTAGCAACATTAAACTTCCTATCAGCATCCTCTCAAAAAATAATAAAATAAATAACAATGAGAACTTCAATCAAAAACTTATTTATGATTTAACCCATAGAGTATAGTATTATTAGGTTTATGTAATAGTTGTGAAGGTAATTCACCAAGTATGGAGCATATTTAATAGTAGTGATCTCTTTCCTGGCCTCTTCTCTGTATCCTGGGAGTCGTATTCTTATATCTTCTGTGTTTTCATATGTATTTTGGGGTCTAGCAGTCAATAAATAATAAAAGTTATACCCCATGCTGATCTGGCTTGGCCCCCATGAACTTCTCTGGGATTCTATCCCTGCACTATTCTTGCAGAAATAAGGATTTCAACAGAGATTTTTGGTAAAGCGATGTGTATATTGTTTTGCTTCTGGGAGTGAGATTTAGAACATGAGGGAATGATCAAAACAATCAAATGTAGAGGTAACAATAGAAATAAATAGGAATGCACTATCAGTGTGGGTTAAGATTCTAATCTGCCAGGGGAAAGGGTATTAAAGTGGGGGAATATCTCCATGGGGACCAGTTTAGAATATCCTTTTGGTCTTTTTTTTTTTTTTTTAATCAAATTGCATTTCTAAAAATTCTTCTCATCTCATTCTTACCCTGCCTCTTCTCACACATAGATTCTCATATCACCAAGATGCCCAGCTCCCACCCTGGGTAGAGTATTTTCCCCAGCAGGGAATCATGCCATATAATTAGAAGTGTTTTTGATGGGACTACCTATCAGGTGAAAGGGGCAAATACTAAGCCATTATAGAAAATCATCCACAGATTATCTAGCCTGAGGGACAGAGTTGCTGAATTGAATGTTAAGGGCACCGACTAGAGTGACAGTATTATGGGTAAGTACACAGATTTTATATGGACTTGGGTGAGTCACAAAATCCGTAAGTCTCTGTTTCCTTATCTAGGAGATGAGCAATTATAACAACATCAAGCTCATAAGGACATTGTAAGGTTAAGTAAGGTTATTGTCAAGAGCATTAGGCAAAACATTGGGCACACTCTAAGTACTAAATGAATGATGTATTACTGCAGGGAGCACTGATTGGCCCAGAAGAGAATGATATGGAGCCCTCTTTCCTCTAAACCTCCCCTTGTGTGGCTTTCTTTTTTGAGGTATGCAGTAACAGAGAATTTAAACAGTGCAAAACATTTAACCTGGATATATAATCTGCATTTTGAATATTTGGGATTACTCTTCCTCTGTTCCTATTACTCTGTTGAGCCTGATTGTATTCAGTCTGAGGAAGAGGGAAGGGGGAGATACTCACTGCTCAGAAGAGTGGATAATGTAATATGTGTACAGTGAGGCTATGCCAAGTAAAGTGGGCTCATTTCTAAAAACAGACATCTGAAACCTCTATGAAAGCAATGAAATGAGTTCCAATGATAAAGTTACAGAAGTGGCAGGTGGTAGGGTTCTTTCTGAACAGCTGTTTTAGAATCCTGGATAGGTTATTTTGGCAACTCTGATGGTAGTTTCACCCATCTTTACTTAAATTCTATTTCCAAATATGTAAATGTGTAAGGAGATAAACTGAATTCAAGTTTATATTTAATTACCTTGTATTATTTCCTTACAAAAGGAGACATTTGTAAGATCCAAGGGAAGTAACTTATGCATTTTCCAGTAGAATTATTTCCATGCTGTTGTGTTTTACTTTTACTTTAATGCGCTAATACTCTTTCCTTCTAAAGATGTCATTCTAGATATCTCCTGGATGCACATAGCTAATGATGCTAGGTTTCCATTCAGTTTGTATACTTAACAATTTGGGCAAATATTATCAAAAGATATGTCCAAATACGTTTATTTCACCATTATTTTTAATAGCCCAAACTGGAAAATATCCAAATGCCCATCAACATTATTATGAAAAATAACATGAAATATTCATAAATGAACACCTAAACATCAATAAACTAGCTACAGTTGCATTCAGCCACATGGATGATTCTCACATATTATTGAGCAAAAGAAACCAAAAACAAACCAACAAAAGACTGCATTATTCCAGTTGTAAAAATCTCTCAAAACTGGCAAGACTATACTGTTACACTTAGGAATGCTTGCAGAAGAGGAAAAATATAAAGAAAGAAAAGAAAGTAATTACCATAAAAATAATATAGTGGTTAGCTTTGTGTAGGAGAATCTATGTAGGGGCTTTTTGGGGTCCTGGAAATATTTTACTCTTTCAACCTTCCGTGATTACATAGTATGTTGCTTTTGCTAAATCATTAAACTGTGCATTTTTGTCTATTTTGTCTATTTATCTATTCAACTTTATTATGGAATCTTTTTCCACCTTTTACTTTTTTTTTCACTGTATATTTTATTTTTGAGAGAGAGGGAGAAAGACAGAGCAAGAGTGGGGGAGGGCAGAGAGAGAAAGAGACACAGAATCTGAAGCAGGCTCTAGGCTCTGAGCTGTCAGCACAGAGCCTGATGTAGGGTTTGAACACATGGATCATGAGATCATGACCTGAGCCCAAGTTGGATGCTTAACCGACTGAGCCACCAAGGCACCCCTCTTTCCATCTTTAGAGGGGTTTTCAAAAGTTTCCTGGATTTTGTGTTCATTCCTCCAAAGAAGTGACTTTATTCTTATCCTTGAGATATTGTCCCTGGTATATCCTTATAAAACAAAGGCCAAAAAAGCTTATATTTCTTGCTGAGAAACACAAGACCGAGGGAACTCAACAACGTTCCCTAGTCTAGTAACCACTAAACTGCTTCATACCTTTCTAGTGTCATCTTTAAATCAATGAACTTCTGGTACATATTTCTCTTTTATACATCTCTAGCTTGGCTTTCAAAACTTTGATCTTCTTGAAAACCACCTTCAAGTACTCCTTAATTACTACTAAAGTTTATTCTTTTTAATTTCCAGAGATAAAACTTTTTCCGAGCCAAAATTCTCAGTTCATTTGAAGCAGGAGACAACAAACTTTTTGTATAAAGAAACAGAGAGTAAAATTTTAGACTTTGTATATGATTATTCAACTCCAACACTGTAGTGTGAAAGTAGCCACAGAAAATACATAAGTGAATAAAAGCCACGTTCCAATAAAACTTTATTTACAAAAGCAAACAGTGGGCTTGAATTGGCCTGCAAGCTGTATACAGTTTTTGATCCCTAATTTTTAAAACATCCTGAAATTTTCCTTTCTTAATACTTCTGTCTGGTTCTATGTAAGCATACTACCTTAAAATAAGGTTCATTGTCATAAGCTTTTTTAATGTATATTTTGGACCTTCAGACCCAGTATAATTTCATTCAGGCTTCTTTCTGTCATCTACCAAAACGGGGGTTCTACCTTCTGATTTCATTAGGGCATATTAAACTTATATAACAGAGTTTCCCCAAAGCAGTGGCTAACAGAATATTGAAATTCATTACCCTTTCTCATAAAAGTCTGAGTTGAGTGTTTGAGGAGGGTAGACATCACGCTGTCCTTCAGAAACCCATGCAAGCTCTGGGTGTTACCTCACTGGTGGTGTCAGAGGATGCTGTGGTAGTTTCCACTCCAGCCAGGAGAGAAGGTGAAAGAGTGTATGGGGTAGGCACACTCACGCTCTTACCTTGTACCAGGGATGGCACATATCCTTCATGCTCATATTCCACGGGAGATAGCTTAGTCACATAACCACCATCAACTGTAGTGTGTCCACGTTCCCAGCTATAAATGAAAAATTAAACGACCGATTTTAGTGGACAGTAGCAATCTCTGCCATCTCCAATGTTAGAACTGTCCCTGTTTCCTTTTGTTTGACAATAAAGCCTACCACATTTTTTACAGGATTAAATTGTAGCCTGGACCTTTAAAATTGATAGGCAGGATGAGTACTTGATGAAGGGAAGGGAATCGGAAAAGATATAACAGCTAGGAGCACGAGTTAGGCTAGCCTTGACCCTCACATATCCTTATGATGTAAAGGCCAGAAAAGCTTATATTTCTGGCTGAGAAACACAACAGAAGGGCAACTCTACTCTGTTTGGCAACAAGTGGACCACCAACATTCGAAAACTGTTCTAAGGTAGATATTAATGTGAAATAAAAAAAAAACCACACAAACATATACAGTTTGAAACTAAATGCATAAGTCCATCTAACACTGGCCCCATCAAAAACTCCAGGCATGTAAATTTGATCCCCAAATGCTCTGTAATCTCTAATTATTCAGTTGTCAGGGACACGCTTAGTCATTAAGGCCAGTGTTCAGAGAAAGAGCTCGGTGTGGAGCAGAAAGAGTGTAGGCACGTTGGAAGTTACCGAAATACGGCATCTCTGTCTGTGCATCGAAGCATAATGACCTTCAGAGAATAATGACCGTGGCTTCACTTACTCCCTTTGCATCTCTTTTGGTCACTTCTGATCCACAGCCTTATAGAGAAGCACACTCCTGTAACTAAAGTCTCAGTCTAACCAAGATGAAAGGTACAAATCCTCACAGATGTGAACATGCCTAGCAGATTTTTTAAAATAAAGAAAGGAGATATTTGCATTTTTTTCTCTACATTTTAACTGCTTCCTTTCTAACCTAGGAGAAGTTTTATAAGCCCGTTTTACAAGATTTTTAGAAGACGTGGATTACAGTTGTCATTCTATCACTAACAGGATCAGCATCCTTAGAGAGATGCTTAGTTTATGTGTAAGGTAAAAAAAACTTATTTGAAAAATGAGGGGTGGGAATGATTGATTTTTAGGATTTCATCTTGCTCTTCGCTTCTAATCATACATGTGAAGTGGTTTTTTTTTTCTTTTGAGTGAGATTTTCACAGAGCTCAATTCTTAATAATAGAAACCTAGCGATTTTTTCTAAATGTTATTCCATTTAGAAAGTCTCTCCCATCATAAACACAATATAATTCTACTTTCAAAAGCAAGGAGTCATGTTCAAATACAACTTTGATCTGCCTTCCCATTAGATATACATAATAGAGTAATTGAAAAAAAAAAGACAGAAATGTAGTACATTATTGGGCGTCAATTAAATTTCAGAGCTGGAATGAGTACACAGGGAAATAGTCAACCACAGTTTAATGCATTTAAAATTGCGGACGTTGTTAGTATTGTACATTAACAAAGCATAAATGAACTGTCTCATGCCATTAGCTTTTAAAAACCACTTCAAATGCATTTATATTCAAAATCCAAATACATGATTTTAAACAAGAAATCGTGTCTGTTTTGTGGCTTTTGATATGAACTAATATGAATATATCCTCTGCGTCTCATTTTCACATTGCAAAAAATGGCATAGTGTATATAAAAACACTCCATATACATACTATCATTTTGCTTCAACCAAAATTAAAAAAAAACTGTGTACTTATGGATTTGACTATTTTTTCTAGATTGAATATTAGAGTACTAATTTAGATCTTCTTGAATCATATCTTCTATGTTAACCATTTTTTTTTAAATTAACAAGTACAAAAATAGAGTTTACGTTGGATTGCACTCCTTTGACCATCTTTTTCTGATCATTTCTTCCGTGTTTGAATTAGTCAAGCCATGACATGGTTCTAAGCTGAGGTCTTTGTATCCCAAATTTTTTATTCTAAACTACCTGAAGCTTATGTTAACAAATTCACATTGCCTTGGCCCTACCTCTGCTGTTCTTTATGATCTTCTGTTCGGATAGAACCTGAACATCTGAACTGTGAACAAGCTTCTGAGATGATGCTGATACACACCCAAAATTGTGAACCTGCTACTCGAATATTTCCAAGTACAGCTGTATTTGACTAAATAATGACGAAAAACACTTTATTATATGTAAGTGATGAATCACTGGGTTCTACTCCTGAAGCCAAGACTATGTTAACTCACTTGAGAAGATAGATAGGAAGATAGATAGATAGATAGATAGATGATAGATAGATAGATAAAATGAAAAAAACCCCACACTTTAAATACACACCTTCCCAATTTCCAATTCCATTGTCCCTATCAGTCTCTCTCCTTATAATGCTTGATTGGTTTGGCCTCTCACTACTTCTTTCCTGGGCTGTCATGGAAATCTTCCTAATTACCCTGTTACTTTCCTCCCACCTCCATTTCTCCCCATATGCTCATCTGTCATTATACCAGTGTCCATTTTTCTCAAATGTAAATCTCCATCACATGATACTTTTCAAAATCAAGCCCCAAATCTATCTAGATCTCTATTGTTCTTTATGCCAGTGGAAATCTATTGATAAAGTGTTCATCCCTATGGTTCCTTTTTGACTCCATAATCACCCAGATCAAAAGGACTTCTGGACTATAAGTTTAAGAAAAGTATGGCCACATTGTTAATTCTAGCTGCTTTGTCCTTCAGAGCCACCATCCATAAGTTAACTCCTACTCTTTCTAACGAAGTAACTCCTTTTTCTGTGGCACTGTACTTTGCTTTTGCTACTTTCTTCCCCCTTTGGGCCTACAAGATACCCTGGCCTCTGGCCTGTAATACTTAACTCCTCTTTGTTGGGCTTCTCCTCACACATAAGCATGGCTAATTCCTATCAACCAGATTTTACTCCTTCCAAAAAGCCTGCAGGGATCATGCACCCCTAAATGCCCAGCAGCAGCTAGTACTTCCCCTATTGACAACAGATGCCCTATTTTATAATTGCCAAGTCACCTGCTAGTTTGAGCTTCTAAACTGGTGATTTTCAGTGCACTTGGGTGGCTCAGTTGTTTGGGCCTCCGACTCTTGATCTCGGCTCACGTTATGATCTCACGATGCATGGGATCAAAACCTGCGGTGGGTTGTGCACCGACAGTGTGGAGCCTGCTTAGGATTCTCTCTCTCCCCCTCCGCTACTCAAACGCTCTCTCTTTCTCTCTCTCTCAAAATAAATAACAAGTATTTACAAAAATAAACTGGTGATTTTCAGTTTTTCAGCACCGTTGACATTTTAAGCTTGATTCTTAGAGATTCTTAAGATGATTGTTAGAGACAGCAGAGGGGTAGCTGTCTCAAGCCTTTATCCACTAGATGCTGGTAGCACTCCCCTCCATCTCCAGTTGTGACATTCAGATAAGTTGTCACTTACTGCCAAATGTCCCTGGGGAGAAAAATTGACCCTGGTTGGGAATCACTGTTCTAGATAAGTAGATGTCAATCTTGGTTGCTAATTAGAATTTCCTAGGGAATTAAAAAAAAAAAAATCTATGTCTGGCTGTTACTCAAGAGATTCTGTTTTAATTAGTTTGGTTTGAGATGAAACTTAATCAGAATTCAAAATAAAGAATTTTAAAAAAGGGGATAAAAACTTGACACTTAGCTTATATTAGTCACAAAAGGAAGGGCTCTATCGTACTTATGGAATATTACCAGCATGTAATAAAACCTAACACTTTTTTTTTTTGGCAGTTACTAGATAGTTTGAAATGATGAACTGCATGAATAAATGAATTCAGCTATCTGTGCTTCTTTATATTATTAGACATGATTCTACATTTTGTTGTAGTTGTCTATTTACTTGTTTATCTCTGCATAATGCATTCCTTGAAGGAATTTCCATTCTAACATAGTACTTGGTGTATACTTGACAATCAATAAGCACTTTTGAAAGGATGCAGTAAGAAATGAATAAACAGCTAAAGGAACAGCTTTTCATATCTACCTCATTCTTATTGTGCCAGAAGCTGCTGGTTTACAGTTTTCTGTTATCATTAAATTCTGCCAATCCAACTGCCATTCTCACTTTTTTCTCAAGCAAAAATATTCTGAGGCTCTTAGAGAAGAAATGTTGAAGCTCAAACACTGATTCCCCACCCTTTCTGTAGCTGGGTATAGCTATGAGAATATATGTGGCCAGTGATGTAAGAAATCATTGAATGGGATTTCTGGAGAAGTTCATTAAAAGGGGGAAAGAAAATGACACATCTCTTTCTATCTTCCCGTTCTTCATTTCTTCCTCCCTAATACAGATGGTTGAAGCTCCAAATTCTATCTTGCACTACAAGGTGACTCATATAATGAAAGCCATTTGCCCAAGGTCAGAAGCAAAAAACATAAAAATCATGTGTTAACATACCAGCCCTGAACTGTACACCTTTGCATCCTTAGATTTAATTGAGAGAAAATAAAATTCAGTCTTGTTTCTGATCTTTGTTACTAGCAGCTTAAATATACTTAACCACTGCAATAGTCAATAGAGCACATTCTGTTGAAAATCCTATTTTCTCTCTCTCTCTCCCTCATTATACTATGTACATTTCAAAGGAAGAAGGCATGTATTTTATTTATGTCTCATTTTATCATAATGTGTACAAGGATAGATATATCATCCTACAGTTTGGGTGTATGCATTTTGATCTGGCCTCTTATATTAAATTAGTGTGTTCCTTTATGAAAATCATGTCTAGAGAGTTCTTTCAGAATTCCAGAATGTGCCTTCAAATACACGTCTAAACAATGTTCACCTGCTTCTAATGGGAATTTTCTTGCTGGGAACTTGCTGTTCATGTAAAAATGCTTCCTTTCAGAGACTGCATTAAGGATTGTAAGCTACAAATATAAAAAATGACTGGCATGCTTGCTGTGAAGTAGTTGTTTTTAGAAAAATAAATCTTTTCCTTCCAGCAAGATTCAGCTATCTAAATTTACCCAAATGGAATGGAAATTGCCCTCTTAACTAATTACACACTTGGAAATGTTCACTTAGGGCTAATTGTCTATTGGCAATTACCTCCCCATCCACCATCTTTAAGAGGTGAGGAAGTGATTGTGCAAAACCCCTTTGAATATTTCAATGGAGAAATTGTAAAAATACTGTAAGCTTTTGCTGAGAGATCTCTGAAATATTTATAGGCTTCAAATTTCTCCCTAATTGCTTTAAGATATGCATTTATTAACATGATCCCTCATTTCCTTTCCTCTCAGCAAACCAAAATAAAAAAAAAAAGTAATAAGAAGCTCTGTCAGTTTATTTTCTTGTAAAATACCTTGCATTTTTCAACAACTGAAAAGAAAGCTAGACTCACCTGTATTCCTTCCACGTGTTTGTGTCTTATTTTCTCTCATGTAAAGCAAATGGGAAAAATATTACCCTACTGGGGAAAAATAAGAAACGTTTTGAGTTGAGAGAAAATTTATGATGGCAGATCCATCACAAATACAGAAGTAATCATCTGAAAGGGACATTACTTAGTCTATAGAATGGTGACATGGATGGAGGCTACATTCCCACATTATAGTCATTGTCAAAAAAACAAAAGTAATGGAATATATTTAAACCCAGCTGTTTTAAACTAAATGAAAAGCAATTAATCCTGCAGCAGCTCTAAAATATCTGAAATATAATTTTGTTATTGATTTAGTGAAACTATAGTAGAGACATTGCTCTAACGTTTATGCTTTCATTTTCTTACCAATCCTTGGAGTGTATTTACAAGGTCGGTAGAGTTGTTTGCCATTGGTATGGATATTACATTCTATTAGAGAAGTGCTTACCAGGCATTTCAGTTTATTGAAACAACATGGTCCCTGCTTTGGAAAATTATATACATTGTATTCTCTTTTTTTAAATGACTATAATTAATACTTTCTTGAATAGCTTCCCCCCACCCCAACGTTATGCCCAATGTGGCATAACACGTTGTCCTAGAAGGTACAAGTAGAGGAAGAAAGGACGTGGCAAGGAGGGAATACAGATAGTGGGGAATTTAGAGACCAATGACTAAAAGTATTTTAAGAAAGGAGTTGTCAATACTATCAAAAACTGCTAGGAAGTCAGGCAAAACAGGGAATAAATAGTGGACATGAGTTCTACCGTTGGATGGGTAATTGATAGCATGACAATGTACGTTGTAGTCCAGACTGGGACACCTTTAAGAATGGAACTTTAACATCAAGTTATGATGTAGAATATTGTTATCTCTACCCTTAAAATTAAAATAAGTTTCACTTTTCTTTAGAGGAAAAGTAATTATTTTCCCACTAACATTTTATTTTATAATTTGTATATTTTAAGTATCTTATTAAAAGTACCAAATATGAATAATTGCAATTCTCAACATTATATTGTGAAATGATAGCATACATATGCTTTAAGATACCATGCTATAAGGGCCCAACCTTTAGTGCATGTTCATCACTCAAAAACTCAAAATTACATTTGTTGTTCTCACCATACTTCCTTTCTACACATTTTATTTTAAACATCAGAAAAAAGTGAATATTATATTTAAGCCTAAATCTGATTTATAAGTTGTGGTACTGTCTAAATTCATGCATATACATATTCATATACCTACACACATATGATTTGAATACACGTATATGGGGTGTCTGGGTGGCTCAGTCAGTTGAGTGGCCTACTCTTGATTTCTGCTCAGGTCATGATCTCACAGTCGTGAGATCAAGCCTCATATTGGGCTCTGTGCTGGGTGTGGAGCCTGCTTAAGAGTCTCTCCTTTTCCTTCTGCATCTCCCCTGTTTGTGCTCTCTTTCAAAACAAAACAGAATGAAACGAAACAAAACGAAACGAAACAAAACAAAACCTATACCTATATCCATTATGTGGACTCCAGCTACTGTGTAATGTCCTTTCATTTCATCTTAAAGAGCTTGCTTTATTAGTTTTTAGAATGGGTCTGCTAGGAATGTTTAATTTTTCCTTCATTTTTTAAAAATGATTATTTTTGAGAAAAAGAGCATGAATGGGGGAGGGGCAGAGAGACAGGGGTCTGTAGGGGACTCTGTGCTGACAGCAGAGAGCTGGATGTGGGGCTCGAACTCATGAACGCTGAGATCACGACCTGAGCCCAAGTCGGATGCTTAACCAATTGAGCCACCCAGGTGCCCCTCTCCTTCATTTTTGAAGGATGGTTTTATCAGATAGATAATTCTTATCTGGCAGGTTTTTTTCTCTTGGCACTTTGGATAGGTTATGTCACTGACGTTTGGCCTCCATGAACTCTAAGAGAATCACTACTCTCCTGCTGCCTTCAAGATTCTTTGACTGACTTTAAAAGTGTGATTATAATGTTTCTCAGGATGGATGTCTTTGAGTGTATCCATCTGGAGTTGGTTGAGCTTCTGGCAAGTGTCGATTAACATTTCCTGACAATGTGGGAGTTTGCAGCCATTACTTCTTCAAGTATTCTAACTGTCCCGTTCTCTATCTCCCTCCTTTTGGGGCTCCTCTGATGTGTATCTTGGTATGCTTGATGTCAGCCTTCCATAGGTCTCTCAGGCTCATTTCATTTTTATTCTTTCTTTTCTTTTTTGTTGTTTATCAAGACTATCTAAGTTCAACTGATCTACTTTCAAGTTCATCGATTCCTTCTGCAACCTTCTCAAGTCTGTTACTGAGCGCTTCCAGTAAATTTTTCATTGCAGCTATTTCATTTTTGAACTCCAGGATTTCTATTTGTTCCTTTTGAAATGCCCAGAGTCCAAGAGACCCCCAAAAACGAACCACCAGACTCCAGAGTCAAAGTTAAGCAGCAAGGGTCATTTATTGCAGGTTCGAACCTGGACCTCTGCGCACTCGTTGCCGGTGACGCTAAGAGGCCCCGAGAGAGGTTTTTACACCCCTTTTATAGACAGGTACAAATAAGTCATGGGGAAATCAGGGATTTTCCACAGTTACAGAGCTGCAATTGGTTGATGTTTACAGTTGGACACTTAGCAGTATTCGATTGGTTCCTGCCTTTAGGTCAGACCACAACCGGGGGTACGGGTATCACAATGATTGATCAGGAATACACGGATGTGCCAAGCAACAATGATTGATCAGGAATACACGGGCGCGCCAAGCAATTGTACAGAAGCGGAACAAGCTGGTTAGGCTTGGTTAGGTTTCAGTTTCCCGTAACTTAAGCTTTTAAGTTTCAGTTTTCTCAGGCCTCTCACTTTAAAAAAAAAAAAAAAATTAATGTTTATTTATTTTCGAGACAGAGGGAGACAGAGCGTGAGTGGGGGAGGGACAGAGAGAGAGGGAGACACAGAATCTGAAACAGGCTCCAGGCTCTGAGCTGTCAGCACAGAGCCTGATGCGGGGCTCGAACCCGCGAGCCGTGAGATCACGACCTCAGCCAAAGTCAGACACTCAAAACGACTGAGCCACCCAGGCACCCCTCTATTTGTTCCTTTTTAAAAAAGTAACTATGATAGGAGAAGATAGGATTCAGTGGGCAGAGAGGGAAAGATTAGGGCCTGAGATCCCGGGGTGGGGAAAAGCACCTATTTTGGAACAATGCTGGGAGTGTTTGACCATAGCAAGCCCCCTCAGGCATGAGATTCCTCTTAAGAATGTAACAGACCCCACCTACTCCCTGTCTGTTTTCCCCTCAGGAATTTGTCAAAAGACCGAAGTATGGGCATAGACCACTCCTCATACAATGGAAACGAGCCAATTAGGAATGGACAACCCAACACCTATCAAGCCAATAAGGGTAGAACCTGAGAAGGAACAACGGGGAAGGAAAGGGGAAGGGCTGACCAGAACCTTATAAAACAAAGGCTCTTGCTTATAGTCCATGGGGCATCCACTTTCGAATGTCCCCTCTCTGTAAAGAGAGCTTTCCTACTATTCTTCCTTTCTAATCCTATACTCTTATATAATGTCTGCTGCTCATTTTATTTTGTGTCTACCTTTTCATTCTTCAGAGTGGTCAGATAACAAGCCCCAGGTATTGAGGTAAAAACCCCTGAAACATAATTTTTATGTTTTCTTTCTTTCTTTTTTTTTTTCAGTTAGATACACTGATCTCCTGCTTTCCTTGAGTTCTTTAGACATGCTTTCCTTTAAGTCTTGGAACATATTTAAAATAGCTTATTTAAAGTATTTATTTAGTAAACCCAGTATCTGTGCTTCCTCTGGTACGGTTTCTAGTGATTGTATGGGCTGTAATCTCTTTGTGTTTTTTGTTTCGTTTTCTTTTGTTTTTTTGCTTGTTTGGAAATTGCACAGTTTCTTATCATAATGTGGCAACTCTAGAAATCATATTCTCTCTCCTTCTCAGGGTTATCTGTTGCTGTTTGTTGTCATTGTTGCTGCATGTACGTTCAGCAACTTTTCTCAACTAATTTTGTGAAGTCTTCCTTCTTTGTCTCCTGTGGCCACTGGAATCTCTTTTCATTAGCTTAGTGGTCAGCTAATTATTGGATGGGGATACCCTGAAATGTCTGGAAAGAGAACACCCCTGTCTTTGCAGAGAAGCTCTATGTGGACCTTGGATCACACTTCAAAACCCAGTCTGGCAGTTTACATCTCTGCCTTACCATTTCTTTTCTTCTGCTTTTGCTGAGTGTCTAGGTTACCCAGAGGGAGCTCAAGGCCTTCTCAGGTCTTTCCCAAGGCTATCTACAATCCTGCTCCTGTGTGCAAGGCCTTCTAGATTCCCAAGAATATGTCAAAGCTTTTCAAAATCCTTATTTCCCAAAGAATCTCATGCCTCCAGCCTTTCTTCCTAATCTTTTAAATCAGTTCTTTGTTTTCCCCAACTGCTATCCGTTGCTTCAGGCCACAGTGGCTACAATATTTGTTGTTTTTTTCTTTTTGATAAATGACTCACCCCACCCATGTCCCATGGAAGCTTTAGCACAAGCAAGTTCTAAGGCACTATAAAGACAAGCTTTTCTAGCTGGCCTTCCTGGGAGTCATCAGACAGATGGACTAAGGACAGTTCTTTGCAAATAAGCCCATTCTGGTCGCTTTAATCCTGGTAATGGGATGGTGAGCTATTATTTTCGAGGCTGCTGCTGAGCTGGGGGTCTGGGGCTGGAGCCTGGGTAAATTAGAATGCCACACTGCTTGCTGTTCTTTCTGAGATCCAGCTGTTGTACTACAAACAGTTCCTGAGTTGTTGCAAGCTTTTGACAAATTTCCAGTTCCAAAAAATAGACCTGTTTTACCAATTTATAAGTTTATAAATTTACATTGCTTCATATTTTATACAAAATCTCATATTATCACTCTTCGATTTTAACCATTCTTGCTAATGTTTAGTAGAATTTCATTTAATTTGCAGATCCTTATGGACAATTTGAATAACCATTTCTCCAGTTTTTTTTTTTTTTTCAAATATGTTGCCCATTTATCTATTGAACCGTCTTTTTAAAATGTTGATTTGTGAGATCCAATCACTAATTGGCTGTATACAATCCAGGTATCTTCTCCCAACACTTTTGGCCCTCTCCTTCTCCCCCCCCCCCCTCCTCCTTCTTCTTCTTCTTCTTCTTCTTCTTCTTCTTCTTCTTCTTTCTTCCTCTTCCTCTTCCTTTTCCTCTTCTTCTTCTTCCTCTCTTCCCCCTCCTCCTCCTTGTCCCCCCCTCCTCCTTTTCCTTCATCTTCTTCAATATCTTTTGATTAGCAGAAGGTCTTACATTTATTGTAGCTAAATTTAACATTTTTTACCTTTGTGTTTATCTCTGTATTTTCTGTCTAAAGACTTTTTGCCCACCTTTCAAGATCATTGGAATATCATTTAGGAGGAATTATTAAAACTAGTGCATATTCAATAATACAGTAATTCCACTTCTGAATACATATCCAAAATACATTATCCACAGTGTAAACTAGCTGTTTATCAAAGTTCAACAGTTATTTTCATAAAAATATAAACAGTCCTGATAATCTAATAATAGTAGAATGCATAAAAGCAAAAAATTTAAGCTATGGTGGACTACACACAGACAAATCTAAACAAGCTACAACTACACTCACCAATATGAACGAATCATAACAACGTTTTTATTTAACCAAACATATCAGATACAAACTGTACACAGTCTGTGAATCCAAATTATATAAAGTTCAAAAGAAGACAAAACCATGTTGGAGGTTAGGATAAGCAAGAGAGTGATTAACTTTGTTGAGAGGAAACTTTGATTAGAAGATAAGTTGGTGTTTCTGTGGTGTTGGGATTGTTCTATTTCTTGACCTTGGTCATGGTTACATGTTTACATAGACGTATCCACTTAGTGGAAATGTAGCGAACCATTCACTTGTAATTTGTGTTTTAGTATGTATATTAAACTTCAGTAAATAATTTTAATTTAACTGGGGATAACATTGCACAAAAACCAGTAGAAAAAATAGATGTTATAGATTAAAAGACAATTAAAATGTATACCATGCTTTCAGAAAATAATTATTTATTAACAAAGTGTTTTTTATCCGTTTACTGAGAGTGACTAGTTGATCTTCCAGTCTGATTTTACTTGTGTGATCTTTGCCCTGGGAAATTATTTTATTCAACAGATTGGCTAGTTACTGATGCAGTGTCCCAAACAGTACCCTAAGAGGTTTTGTTGGGAAGGAAATTTTGGTAATCACCACATACAAAATGAAAGGATACATTTTGTATAACCTACTCTAGAGTTGATGTCTTCTCCTCTACCTTTTATTTTTTACTTAAAAAAAATTTTTTTTTAACGTTTATTTATTTTTGAGTCAGAGAGAGACAGAGCATGAACAGGGGAGGGTCAGAGAGAGAGGGAGACACAGAATCTGAAACAGGCTCCGGGCTCTGAGCGGTCAGCACAGAGCCCGACGCGGGGCTTGAACTCACAGACCGCGAGATCATGACCTGAGCCGAAGTTGGACACTTAACCGACCGAGCCACCCAGGCGCCCCTATTTTTTACTTTTTTAAAATTGGGATATAATTGATATATAACATTGTATTAGTTTAGGTGTACAACATAATGATTCAATATTTGTCTAGCATTTTGCAAGCTGATTACCTACACTAAGTCGCATTAATATCCATCACCATACACAGTTAACAAAACTTTTTTTCTTGTGATGAAATTTTTAAGATTTATTTTCTTAGCAACTTTTAAAAATGCAATACAGTATAATTAACTATAGTCACCATGCTGTACATTTTGTCCCCATGACTTATTTATTTTATAACTAGAAGTTTGTACCTTTTGACCCCCTTCATCCATTTTTCCTCTTTTCAGCCAGCACTTTTGGTAACCACCAATCTATTCCCTGTATCTTGTTTTTTGTTTTGTTTTGTTTTTAGATTCCATATATAAGTGAGATCATATGGTATTTGTCTTTCTTTGTCTGACCTATTTCACTTAGCATAAAGCCCTCAAGGTCCATCGATATTATCACAAATGGCAAGATTTCCTTTTTTTTTTTTTTTTTATTTTTTTTGGCTGAGCAATATTCCACTGTACTTATATATCACAATTTTTCTATCCATCCATCCATTGATGATACTTAGATTGTTTCCATATCTTGGCTATTATAAAATAATGCTGAAATGAACATGGGGTGTGTATATTTTTTTCAAACTAATGTTTTTGTTTTCTTTGCATAGATACCCAGAAGTGAAATTGATGGATCATATGGTCATTCTATTTTGACATTTTGAGAAAACTCCATACTTTTTTTTCCATAGTGGCTGCATCAATTTATATTCCTACCAATGATACACAGTTTCTTTTTTTCCATATCCTTGCCAACATTTGTTATCTCTTGCCTTTTTCATGATAGCCATTCTGAAACGTATGTGGTGATATCTCATTGTGGTTTTGATTTGCATTTTCCTTATGATTAATGATGTTGAGTACCTTTTCATTTAGCCATTAGTCATCTGTATGTCTTTTTTGGAAACTATTCAAATCCTCTTCTCATGGTTCAGTGAGAACATTTGTGGTTTTTTTTGCTATTGAGTTGTAGGAGTTCCTTACATATTTTGAATATTGATCTCTTATCAGATACATAATTTATAAATTTTTTATCCCACTTGGTAGGTTGTTTTTTTAGTTTGTCCTCTGTTGAGCAGAAGCTTTTTCATTTGATGTAGTCCCACTGGTTTATTTTTACTTTTATTGCCTTTACTTTTGGTGTCAAATCCAAATAATCATCACCAAGAGTTTGTCAAAGAGATTACCGTTTATGTTTTCTTCTAGGAATTTTGTAGTTTCAGGTCTTACAGTCAAATCTTCAATCTGTTTTGAGTTTAATTTTATATAGGGTGTAAGGAAGGGTCCAGTTTCATTCTTTTGCTTGTGGCTGTCCAATATTCCCAACATCATTAATTGAAGAAACTGTCCATTACCCATTGCATATTCTTGACTCCTTTGTCATAAATTAATTGAACACATATGAGTGGATTTATTTCTGGGCTCTATATGTGTTCCATTGATCTATATGTCTGTTATGCCAATGCCCTACTGTTGGGGTTACCATAGCTTTGTATTATACTTTGAAATCAGAGGTTGTGTTGTTTCTAGCTTTGTTCTTTTTTTTTTCAAGATTGTTTTGGCTCTTCAGGTCCTCTAACTTTTAAATCACCAGAGACTCAGGAATCTATTCTTTCTTCTTACCATATTAGTTTTGATATTTTGTAAGCCCTAATTTACAACATACACAAAATTTCCTAAGACTTTGTGATTAATGTTCATGTTATTTATCCTAGGAGGTATTCACACAGTAACAAATTTTATTGTCCTCCCTGTCTACTAAAAAAGCACCCATATTTACATTTCACAAAGAGCTTAAAGCACTTTATATTATGTGTGTTTTAAATACTAAGAGTTTTCTCTCTGTTTCATGTGCATATTCAGTGGTCTGTGACTAAGCAGTTATAACAATACAACTGGGAAAAAGTTTATGATTAAAAGATGCTTGGAGACAGAAATACTTATATTTGTATTATTATAATATATTAGGTATTAGGTACAAATAATCTGCAGGGATATGTCAGCCAAGAACTTGTTGGGCAAAGCGTGTCTAGGAAACCAAGATTATGAAACATTTGTAAAAAATGACTTCAGTCTGAGTTGGCTCTTTTCCCCTAAAAAACTTTTTAAAACCCTCTTAGAGAGATAGTTGCAGGATCTGGTATGTTGATTTGGTCACTATAACCTTAGCTAAGAAAAATTACAGTGAAGATCCCATATGTAGAATATAGATGGCAAGAATACATGGTTTAGTTGCCTATTTTTTGTTTTTAGAAACTCTGACAGTAGGTGAATGAAGCTAAATTTATCATTTTAAAAGATGTAAACTCTTTTTTAATAAATCATGCCTGATAGTTGGTATCTAATAAAATATCTTCCTTCTAATAAAGATAGAATTCCTGAAATGACTCAGTTTTGTTCTATCATGGCAAGATAAACAACTTATTTTGCCAAACAACTGAGTCCTTTAAAAATGTACGGGTTCTTCTTTTATTTATATTTTATATTTTTTTTGTTATTTTTTTAAATGTTTCATTTATTTTTGAGAGACAGTATAAGCAGGGAGGCGCAGAGAGAGAGAGAGAGGGAGACAGAGGATCCAAAATAGGCTCTGCACTGACAGCAGAGAGCCCAAAGTGGGGCTCAAACTCATGAACCATGAGATCATGACCTGAGCTGAAGTTGGATGCCCAGCCCACTGAGCCACCCAGGTGCCCAGGGTTCTTCTTTTAAATTGCTCTAACATTTACCAGAAAACAAATTGTGTTTGTTGAAGAGGTTTAATCATCAATTTGGAATGTGCTAAACATTGGCGATATAAAGATGTATAAAACGTGGATGGCTGAGTTTTTGGAAATAAGCACAAAAATTATTATAAAATACCATAATAAAAGTTACTATCTGAGGTATACAAAAAAACAATATGATGGAAGAACAAGAATAAACAATAAATGCAGTTACTTTCCAGATATTCCCAAAGCATTAGTTTGGGTCAAATATATTCTCATTTTTCCACCTTATAAAATAACCTCTAATTTTGTTCTGTAAATAATTGTACTTAGTTATTTTAGTTGTAATGAGTTAAACTGGTTAGATTTTCATCGTATTTTATCTTTGTTAATTCTTTAACGGTAGCTGAAAACTTGTCTTGATAGAAGTAAAAGCAAGATTAAAAAAAAAAAGAGACAAGCCGAGCATTAATTGCAGTATTAGGTGTGACCTTATGAATAGGTTCCGAGATCCAGAAATGGGAATGTGAGCATTGAATGAAAGAAAAAGAACAATTAAGTCAAACAAATTTACTGAACAACTGAAACAGTTCTAATTACTGTGCATTCTATCAAAAAAGTACAAAATACATGAACCCAAGTTGAATTGCATTCTGCTTGAATTGCTTTGGCAGGGACAGACCTTTAGTAGTTAACTCAGGTTGGGGTTCTGGACAGGTCAGCTGTGTCTATCTGTAGTAGTGAGGCTTTGTAGCTTTATTTTGGCTAGGCGACTTCCTGTGTTCTGAAGCTTGAGGGTGCCGCTGGCTGGGCTCCATGGTAGGGTTTGTCTGATAATTGGGCTATTTGGCCAAGCAAGGCCACTGCATGCACTTTGAGGTCAAGATGGTAGGGTGCTACTGACGGGGTGGATCTATTGGCCTGGCTCTGTTTTGTTTTGTTTGTTTGTTTTAACGTTTCATTTATTTTTGAGAGAGAGAGGGAGACAGAGCATGAGCGGGGGAGGAACAGAGAGAGAGGGTGACCCAGAATCTGAAGCAGGCTCCAGGCTCTGACCTGTCAGCACAGAGCCTGACACGGGGCTTGAACCCAGGAACCCAGGAACCATGAGATCATGACCTGAGTGGAAGTTGGACGCTTAACCCACTGAGCCATCCAGGCGCCCCTGGGCTCTGCTTTTAAACAGAGCCACAGAGTGGGCTCCCTGATCAGGTGAAGTTGCTGGCTGTTCTTTGCAGGCAGGTGGGGCCACTAGCTACCTTCTGCAGTCGCCTGTGGTCTGGCAAGTTGACAGGCTGTGTTACCTGGCAGGGAGATACCACTGGTTGCTCTCCATGATTCGTCAGGGCTATGGTCCAAGATCTACAGTCACACTTGTTTGAGTGGAGTCTCAGACTGTGCTCCCTAACCTAATGGTGCTACTGGCCAGATTCTCTGTTCTGGCCGGCTCCACAAAGGGTTTTACGATTGGATGGGACCTTAGGCCATGCTTTGTGGTTGGGTCGGGCTGCAAACTATGCCCTGAAGTGAGGGCTGCAGCTGGGTTTCATGATCGGGTGGGCCACTGGCTGTGCTCTCCTCTTGGGCAAGTTCATTGGCTGGGCTTCCTGGTCAGGAGGGGGTTCCAGCTGTTATCCTACAGTTCCTGGGGCTAAAGGCCTTCTTCACAGTCGGGTGGCGTCCCTGTGCAGGGTCTGTTGTTGAGTCTGCAAGCTGTGCTCAGTGATGGGTAGGAGTAACTGGGTAGGCTTTCTGCTTGGATGAGGCTGCAAGCCAAGTGTTCAATAATCCTGTGAGGTGGTAGGCTGGGTGTCCCTACTGTATAGGGTTGTAGGCTGGTATCCACGACTGCCAGAGTCACTGTCAGCTCTCTGGCTAAGTGAGGCCACAGGCTGTTCTGACCAGTTGGTCATGGCTGCTGGATTTTCTCCCGGACCATGTGGGGCTATAAAATGTGTTCATTGGCTGCCTACATTCTCTGATCAGGTCTCCTGATCAGCTGGTGGGTGGGGTCTGCCCGAATGTGCTTCTGTGCTGAAGCAGGGCTAGAACAGCCTCCGTGGCTAGTATGGCCCATCGGCTGGGGACCTGAATCAGGAAGAACTGCCAACTAAGCTCTTTGGCCAGTCGGAGCCACAGATTTGGATCTGCAGATGGTAGGGCCTCTGGCTGAGATCTGCTTGGGTGACGCTGCAATTGAGGCTATAGAATGAGCTATGCAGCTGCCCAGGTTCTCTGGCCAGGCTTCCTGTTTGGACAGGACTAGAGGCTAAACTCAGCAGTTAGGCAGGACTTTAAATTTTCTTCCCCGCCTTGGCAGGGACCGATGAATTTAAAGCAGCCTTTATAACCATGCTCCATAAAGTAAAGGTAAACTCCATTCCAGTGATCAGAAAAAATAGAAATTTTGACAGGGAAAAAGAAACATGTGAAATAAACAGAACTGAAGAAGCAATATTTGGAAAAAAAAAAAATCATTGGACTTTTAACAAAATGAAAATAAGAGAAAAATAAGTCTGCTAATTTGAACATAGATCTACAGAAATTATGTATTCTGAAGAACAGAAAGAACAAGAAAGAAATGTCAGAGATTTATGCGATGATATTAAAATGTGTCATATTTGTATCATTGGAAGCTAAAAGTGGAAGGGATAGAGATGTGTTCAAAAAAATCATTTGAGGAAATAATAACCGAAGCTTCCGAGAGTTGAAGCTCAGCAAATCCCAAATATGATGATATCAAAGAAAACCTGGCGTGCCTGGATGGTTCAGTCGGTTAAGTGTCCGACTTCAGCTCAGGTGATGATCTTACAGTTCCTGTGTTCAAGACCGACATAGGGCTCTTTGCTGTTGGAGCAAAGCCCCCTTGGGATCCTCTGTCTCCCTCTCTCTCTGCCCCTCCCCTGCTCTCATGTGTGTGCATGCTCTCTCTCTCTCAAGAATAAAAAATCATCAAAAGAAAAAAAAAAAAGAAAACATTGTCCAGGTACATCATCATCAACACTAACAACTTGAAAGCAGCCAGAAAAAATAAATGATGCCTTATGTATAGGAAAATGATCATTCCAAATAGACTGATATTAAGTATGTACATTATAAACCCTAAAGCAACCACCAAAAATAACACAAAGATAAAATGTTAAAAAAAATCTAGTAGGTAAATTTAAAATGGAATACTAAAAATGTTCAAATAATGCAAAAGCACACATGACAGAAGGAACAATTTTTTTTTTACAATAACAGAGGAGACAAGGATTTTAAAAATGATAGAATTTAACAACTGTTAACAATTTAACAATGTGAAGAATTTTATCTAATGCCAGTGGCTTAAAAATACCAATGCAAAGACATAGGTTGTCGTATTTAGTACCAAGGAACTAACTACATGCTATACTTTAAATATGTAATATAGCTAGGATAATAGTAAAAGTTTGTAAAGGATGCAATATGCACACATTGATTAAAAGACAAGCAGAAAGACTATATTAATGAGAAAAAGCCGATTTTTACAACAAGTACTATTTTGTAAGATAAAGAGGAACATTATATAATGACAAGAGAAGAAGCTATAACGATGCAAATATGTGTGCACTTAATAACAGAGCTTCCAAGTAAATGAAACAAAAAAATGATGGATTAGAAAGGAGAAATAGGCAAATTTACAATTATAATTGGAGACTTCAACATTTATTTTCTGTAATTAATAGAACAAGTAGATAGAAAATCAGCGAGGGTATAGAATTACTAAATGATGTTATTAAATTACATGGCACAATTAATATTTATAGAATTCCCCATCAGCAATAACAGAACACACATTCTTTTCAAATGCACAAGGATAATTTTCTAAGATACTCTATTTTCTGGCCTAAAAACAAATTATCAAATGTAAAAGAATAGAAATCATTAAAAATATGTTCTCTAATTATAAAGGAATTAAACTATAATTGAACCCCTCCCAAAAAAGCTAGAAAGTCTTCAAAGATTTGCAAATTTGAAAAAGCCCCACATTTCTGTGACATCCCTATTCAAAAGAAGAAATCACAAAAGAAAACAGAAAATGTTTTGAATTAAACAAATATAATGCAACTCATAAACATTTGTGGAATGCTGCTAAAGTAGTGGAAAAAAGTAACAGAGGGCAAAAATGTAGAGGCAGAGAAAAGTATTAGTATTAGTAGTAAAGTTTAAAGCACTACATGTTTTTATTGGAAAAGAAGAAAAACCTCAAAATAATCTAAGCTTCTACCTTAAGACACTAGAAATAGAAAAGCAAATTAAATATGCAGCAAGTAAGAGGAAGCTGAAATCCACGAAGATGAAAACACAAAAGTAATGAATAAAATTGAGGAAGTCAAGATTATTCTTTGGGTAGACTAATAAAGGTTTTGTTTTGGTTTTTTTAATGTTTATTTTTGAGAGAGAGAGAGTACCAGCCAGGGAGGGGCAGAGAGAGAGGGGGAGAGAGAATCTGAAACAGGCTCTGTGTTGACAGTAGAGAGCCCTATGTGGGGCTCGAACTCATGAACCGCGACATCACAACCTGAGCTGAAGTCAGACGCTCAACCATCTGAGTCACCCAGGCGCCGCAAAATTTGGTTTTTTTAGTTTGACAAGTCTGTATGTTAAGCTATGCTCACAAGTGTAGCTACCACCTGTCACCTTACAAGACTATTACAATATCACTGACTATATTGCCTATGCTGTATCTTTCATCCCCATGACTTATTAAACCTATAGTTAGCCAGACCAAGAAAAAAAAAATGGAAAGAAGAAACAAATTATCAATATCCAGAATACAAGATGTATTTACAAAACACTATAGATAGACATTAAAGGTTAATGATGGAATACAATGAACAACTGTATGCCCAGTAGTTTGACAGCTTAGATGAAATGTAATGATTCTTGAATAATAAACTACTAAATAGTTCGTGATTAAATACTTGAGTACCACAACTGCTCAAAAAGAAATAGATAACCTAAATAGGTAGTTATCAATTAAACAAATTAAGTTCATATTAAAAATAGTAAACAGGGCATCTGGGTGGCTCAGTAAGTTAAGCCTCTGACTTTGGCTAGGTCATGATCTCGCAGTCCATGAGTTCAAGCCCCACATCGGGCTGTGTGTTTACAGCTTTGGATTCTGTGTGTGTGTCTCTCTCTCTGCTCTTCTCTCTCTCTGCTCTTCCCCCACTCATGCTCTGTCTCTCTTTCAAAAATAAATAAACATTAAAAATATTTTAAAAAATGAAAATATTAAACAATAAAACTTTTGACAAAGATGGTTTTATTAGAAAATTCCACAAAACATTTAAGGAAGAAACAATGCCAATTCTATGTAATCTTTTCCATAAAATGAGAAGAGCCGCCACTTCCCAACTTAACATCAAAATCAGTAAAGGGCATTACAAGAAAAGAAGTCAATAGAGCAATATCCTTCATGGATAGATGCAAAAAGAGATGCAAAAATACTCAACTGCATATGAGTAAATTGATCCAGGAACATATTTAATGAAAAACAAAAGGACCAGATTGAGTTTATTCTGGAATGCAATGCCAGCTTGAAATTTGGAATACAATATAATGTAATTTACCTAACTAATCAGTTAAAGGAGAATACTCATAAGACAATCTAGATCAGTGTAAATATACAAAGGATTTGACAAAATTAAAAGTCCATTCATAATAAAACCCTCAACTGGCTACATATACACAGGCACTTCCTTAATATGATAAAGATCATCTACAAAAAATAAAAACTATGGCTAATATCATACTTAATGTTGGAAAACTGAATGCTTTCCACCTATTTTTGGAAACAAGGTCAGGATTTCTACTCTTACTGCTTTTACTCAATATTGTACTAAATAAATCCTTGCCAGTACAGTAATCCAGGAAAAAGAAATAGAAATTATGTATGTTTGGAAGATACTTGTTACACAGCAATAGATAACTAATTCAGGGGGTTTCATAATTTGCAAGGATATATAGTAAATACTTTGTAGCTAGGGATTTCTATCATAAAACGATGGGTTGTTATCCTTGAGTGATTTTATGTGGGGAGTAAAATGATCACTTTGCTTTACACAAAGGTACCGGGTGCTGTGTCCAATGGAGTTGGGTGGTGGGAGAGAGAAAGGTAAAACACACACACAAAGAATTCATTTGTAAGGCTTATGTTCCAAATCCAAATGGGAGAAGAAGGAATTACAGCCTAAACTAAGACGGTTGTAGTAAAGACAGAAAATGGAGAGAGGAATTGAATAAGCCATGTTGTTTAATTGGATGTAGGGGTGAAGGAGACGGATAACACAGTTATCCAGTGATAACTCCAGGATCTTGAGCAATTGAGTAATTTTTCTCAAGATAGGGAACCCTGATAGAAAAGCTGGCTTAAGGGTAGGAGAGATGATGGATTCAGGTTTGCGCGTATGTAGCAGAAACAGCTTATTATCTACTAAAGATCTGTTCTTCTCTTTTGGCCTACTAACTGAATCCCAATTCTTAGCTGAGCATTTTGCCTTTTGGAATAAAGACTAGATACTTCAATTTTACTTGGATCAGATGTAGCCATGTGACTAGCTTTTGGCCAATGAGATGACATCCCAAGGGTTGAACAGTAGAGCTAGTTAAAAAAGGAAGAGGCATTCCAGCTTTATCCCCTTTGGTTGTCTGAAATGAGGCCATTGTGACTGAAGTTCCAGCTAGTGCTAGTATGATTGTGGGGGAAGGAAGAAGAAGCCTGGATTCCTGATAAATCCAGAACTTCCACGCCAGTTTGGAACCATGTAACCCTAGATTTATTTTTCATTGCAGAGAGTTAAATGTTCATGTGTTTTAGATATTGTTCTTTTGGGTTTTCTTCTATATGAATTTAAAATGGATCCTAACTAATAAAGCACATGATTCAAATATAAAGTCCTCATCTCTATATAGACTATGGGTTTGAAGAGAGAACATTGTTTCCAAATATAAATAATGGCAAAAAATTCAATCTTTAACGTGGGAAGAAGCACTATAGTAATATCTGGGAAAACATGGAAAAGTATCTTATATCCAGATATCTGCCATGTATAATATCCTTTCCCGAAATAGTTGCCAATACTCCCAAACATTTCCCAAACTCACTATTTATTTGCAAACAAATTTTCTCCCAAAATGGTTCATGGGTTTTTGTCTCTTCTGTGTCTTCTGTCTCCACCATCCCAAAATCTCATACGAATTCTTTTTCTCTGGTTAGATTTTCTGTTACACAATGTAAAATAATCTTTGGTCCAACTTTGGTTCTTTCTTGTTCTTTCTCTCTTTATTTTAATTAGACTGAAAGAATTCCTAAGACAAAAGCAAGCTGATTCAGATTCTTCTTTAGAACTACACGATGGAAGAGTTAGAGTAATATGTGGAATATGCTTATATTAATATTTCTGGACTTTATTCAGACAGATTGAGGGTAGGATATTTTTGAGCCATCTAAGTAAAGATGTTTAGTGGACACATCTATGTAAGAGTCTGAAGCTCAGAGTGGAATTTTAGGGTAGATATATGAATTTAAGATTTGTTAATATAGTCACAGTAATTGAAACCATGGTGATTGATGAGATTTCTTAAGTTAGGAATGTGAAGTCAAAAGAAAAAAAAAAATGCCTGAGACCAGAGATGCCTGGGTGGCTTAATTGGTTAAGCGTCCGACTTCAGCTCAGGTCATGATCTTGCAGTTCATGAGTTGAGTCCTGCATTGGGCCTGGAGCCTGCTTTGGATTCTGTGCCTCCCTCTGTCTTGGCCCCTCCCCAACTCACGCTGTCTCTCTCTCTCTCTCTCAAAAATAAATAAACATTAAAAAAATTAAAAAAAAAAAAAGTGCCTGAGACCAAATGCTGAGTTAAATGTTCTTCATTTAATTCCTGAGCAGAGGTCAATGAACTGGCAAAAGAACTGAGAAATCTCAGGATATGTATCTGTTCCAAATTAGTTTCCACTTATGCAGACCAGTTCAGAAAACGGTTTCCACTGGCTATATTGCTGGACTGGTGAATATGAATTTCCCAAGATGGCAAAAGGAGATATACCTAACAGTCGATGTATTGAATGATTATGAGCTTATGGTGATTTTATGGGCAGAATGTTGCATGGAATTGGTAGATTTCAGTTCACCATCTGAAAGAGCAGTTGAATGAAGTGAATCACATAACATAATTCATGTTGATCCAATTAAGCCTCCTTCCTGATTGAAAAAGGTTAGGCTCAGTTCTGAAGGGCTAGGTTCTGAAGGTAAAGGCTAGCATCTCAAAGGACTTGCGTAGCGCAGCTGTAACACAGGTTTTATTCAGGGTCTAAAATTCAAACGTAACGCTGCCTGCTATGGAAGTTTTATTAAAGCCATTCTGATAGTCTCGAACTATTAACATATTTGGAAGATAAACTTCCATATATTGACTTATTTTGCCAATGTTTCTCATATAATGAGAACTTAAAAAGAAAAAATCCTGATATCTGCAAGCTTATCATTTTGCTTTGTTTTTCACATAAAATCATTTACAACAAAATGCTACCATTATTTTTTACTTCTTACTTATTTAGATTCCAAGTAAATAGAAGTTTTTCCAGCAAAATCTGAGCAAATCAGTTGTTTCCATCTGTTTAAGTTTACTTAGGTCATCTAAATGTCTTCTTCCTAAAAGATTAGAAATATGAATAAGGCATAAAACATTTAGATATTCAGATATACCTCTTTGAAAATTATTCTTTTCTCCTATTTATAATGTCTAATTTTCAGTAATAAATTGCAACACGTGCTTAATTATTTTGTAATTATTTAAATCATTAAATATTTATTAACAAGTAAATTTTGACTAGGAAGTACACTTGATTTTCTTATAAAAGAAAAACTGGAACAGTAACATTTATTTCTTCTTGCTCAGAAGCTACTACATTGAATCACTATTATCTACTTCTAGTTGAGCACTGCCTCATCATTCTCTTTGATGCATGACTTCCCTCATTTCAAGGAGCTCTTTTAAATGCTTCTTTACATCATAAATTTATTTATATTAAGGTTTTTAAAAGGGCTACAGTTTTAGCCTCATCTTAACTGAAGCTTTAACCATCTGAATTATATCAGTTTTCAGTGAGCATTATCTATTTTAATGAAATACTCTTCTATCTGTCTCAAATATTAGCCTTCATTTATAACTAGAAATGCAGAACTAGGGGAAAAAATGCCCCTGTTCCATCCTATGGTACATTATTAGTTTATGTAGATAAAATTTCAAGAATTGAAGAATTAAAATATCTCTTTCGTATAGTAGTACAAATTATTTTTTAAATAAAAAAATAAACACAGTAACACGTTGTAAGGATAATTATACCATTCAAAAATTGATTGGGAAAAATAACTTCTGAAACATCATTCAGAGCATATGTCTATTTCCCCCCTCTGATTCCCATTTCAAAAGGAGCAAAGTTTGAGATTCTGATTCTGAGTGGCAATTTAACTCTGCTACTTATTAGTTGGGTGATCTTGAGCAAAATATTTCATTTTTTTCATGCATCACCTTCATCATCTGTGAAGTGAGAATGTAATAGGGCCTGATTCACAACGTAGTTATGATGGATGTTTACATGAATTGATAACCATAACCACTGAAAATACTGTTCGACACAAAGGAAATGCTATATATATATATATATATATATATATATATATTTTTTTTTTTTTTTTTAAATAAAATGTACTATCAGTTATTTCCAAACACCTACCTTCAGATAAGCTTTGGTCCATTTTGAAGTTTAGTCCACTTTACGGCCAAAAGGAGACACAGTAAAATACAGGGAGACTTATAAAAAACAAAATTCATTCACTTGATAGAATTCTTTATTATGAAATGATATGTTTGTTTATACTATTTTGGTTTATACTATATATCCTTTTTACAAAATATTAAACCAGTAGATGATCATTATTGTCGTTATAGTCACTATGTATGCATTTAATATCTAGAGAAAAAGCAGTGTTACAAATTTTTTTTATTTTTATTAAAAATTTTTTTTGTTTACCTTTATTTATTTTTGAGACAGAGAGAGAGACAGAGCATGAGCAGGGGAGGGGCAGAGAGAGAGGGAGACACAGAATCCGAAGCAAGCTTCAGGCTCCAAGCTGTCAGCACAGAGCCTGATGGGGGGCTCAAACCATAAACCATGAGATCATGACCTGAGCCGAAGTTGGATGCTCAACCGACTGAGACACCCAGGTGCCCCAGCAGTGTTACAAAATTTAAACTACTTTAGCCAAAGTGTTTGGAATTTTATTATTCCATGAACTGAAAAGTTCGTAAACCACTGACTCAGAAAATGTACCCCAATCTATATTTCTCTAGGGCTATTCATTTGCAAAGCAGCTAGGATGTAGTAGAAATACTCTGCGTATAAAATGAGAAGACCTGAATTAAAATCCATTTCTGTTTATCACTTGTTTGTCACAATAAGCCAGCAGCTTTTCTTAATTCACATTTTCTTATCTTAAAAACGGTTAAAATGGTATTTCTGCTTTCAAAGTGTAACTAGTACAAAACTTGACATTGTAACAAAAACACCTATAAAACTGTACAAAACGCATGAGTCAACTATTTTCAGGCATTGGATAAGAGGCGCTTTGGGTCAGTGATCCCTGAGGAATGAAAAACAAATGGTGTGAGCCTCAAGATTGCCCAAGAATTGACTTGCTTCCAAGGAAATGGAGGCAAACCTAAGTAAAAGTCTTGCTTAACTAAGGAGATGAGTCTGGGTTTGCAAGGTATTGAGGCAGCAGGAATTTGTAGGATAAAATAAATATCCGCGAAAGAGGAACTGTTGAGGGGAAGGTTACCTATAAGTGCACATGAATTTAATTCTTCCTTGGCAAATGGATAGGCTGAAAAATCAACAGGCAAAGCTCTTTGATTCCTAGCAGAGAAGGGGTCCTGTGGGGAGAACACTGAATACTGAGAGGCCAGCAGAGCTGGGGGACACTGGAGTTACAGTTCACCAGAGTAGAAAGTAATTATTCAGCACACTGGCCATCAGTTGAGACCCTTAAAAGACCATTTTTTAAAAGTTTATTTATTTTTGAGGGAGAGAGAGAGAGAGTGAGTGAGCAAGCAGGTGAAGGTCAGAGAGAGAGGGGGACAGAGGATCTGAAGTGGGCTCTCTGATGACAACAGAGAGCCTGATGTGGGGCTCAAACTCACGAACCATGAGATCATGACCTGAACCAAAGTTGGACACTTAATTGACTGAGCCACCCAGGTGCTCCAAGACCTTATTTTTTAGTAAAGATCACATCCAAGAGTAAGGGCAGAGCCATAGGACTAAGTTCAAAAAATAAAACAGGTATGCATTAACAACAAACGAATCCAAGTCTGACAGGGCCAAAATTATCCACCAGCAATTTATCTGTCAAAACAATATTCAACAACGTTTTAACAAATTTGGTATTATCCAGATGCCCTACAGCTATTATATGCAATGTCCAGCTTACAGTACAGCGTTACTAAAAGTGCAAAGGCAAACACATATGGGTCAAAAGAAAAAGCAGTATATAGTATTAAACACTTGGATACTTCAATATTGTAATTCACACGAGAAAAATATAAAACAAAAAGCTGCTATTTTGGATATTTTCAAGGACTTAAATATGTGGTGATAATATATGATGGGAGAAATCATGAAAATGTGAAAAATTCAAAATGTAAGCTAAGATTATATAAAAGTTACATAAAATGTACGGGGAGAGCTTAATAGATTGTGAATGGGAGAAGAAAAATTCAGTGAACTTGAAATTGCATTGTTGGAAATTCTTTGATTCAAAGAACAGATAGAAAAAGCAAATTTAAAAATAAGCTTCATAAGTCCTGAGACAGTCTTGTTTAATATGGAGGTGTAATTAGAAACACAAAAAGGAAAAGACAGTGATTAGCTGCAATACATATTTGATTAATAATAACCACTCCTTTTTTATATTAAGGAGTTCAGCCAACTTTAAACCTCAAGGATAAATATAGAGAAAAATAAAAACAAGGGCATCATTTGAAAGTGCTGATGACCAAACATAAATAGAAAAATCTTAAAGCTGCAAAGTCAAAAAAAAAGACTCATTACACATAATAGAATAGCAATAAGGACTGTATTTTTACTATTAGAAACAAAGATAAAGACCAGACGACAATAGAGAAACATCTTTAAAAGTGCTAAAATGACAAAAAAAAAAAAAAAAGGATAAGCCATCAACCCAAAATTATATTAAAAAACAAAAGTGTTCATTAACAATGGTGAAATAAAATTTCAGATAACATAACCAAAAAGAATTCACAACCAGCGGACTCGCACTATGAGACATACTAATAGATGCAATTTAGTTTGAAGGAACTAATATATTGAAAAGGATGAAAAGATCTAGAAACTGTAAATATGTGGAAAATATACATACAAATAAATAAATGTATACATATATACACACACATCTTTAATTCTCTCATTTTTAAAAAAGCAGTGGGGTGCCTGGGTAGCTCAGTTGGTTAAGCGACTGACTTCAACTCAGGTCATAATCACATGGTTCGTGAGTTCGAGCCCTGTGTCGGGCTCTGTGCTGACAGCTTGGAGCCTGGAGCCTGCTTCAGATTCTGTGTCTCCCCTCTCTCTCTGAGACCCCTCCTCTGCTCATGCTCCCTCTCTCTCTCTCTCTCTCTCTCTAAAATAAATAAACATTAAAAAAATAAAAAAATAAAAAAAAAGCACTACACTATTTAAAACAAAATAGGTAATATTACATATAGTTATATATATCTATTAATATATACCGTTGTACACAGTTTCTTACATTCTTTATCTTGAATAGGTATTGAATTTTGTCAAATGATGTAATGGCATCAATTGATGTAATTATGTATTTCTTTAAAATTTTTTTAGGTTTATTTATTTTGAGAGAGACAGAGACAGCATGAGTGGGGGAGGGGCAGAGAGAGAGGGAGAGAAAGAATCCCAAGCCCGATGCAGAGCTCAAACCCACGAAGCGGCGACATCATGATCTGAGCTGAAGTCAAGAGTCAGACGTTTAACTGTCGGAGCCACCCAGGCACCCCAATTATGCATTTGTTTTAGACAGTAAATATGGTAGATTATAGTAATTGACTTTCAAAGATTGATCCCACCCTCCATTTTTAGAATAATTTTCACTTTGTCATGGTGTATTTCTCTTTTTGTATATTATTTGTATCTATATTTTAATATTTTGTTGAGGATTTTTGCATGCATAGTCACCAGGAGTCTTTATTTATTTATTTTGCAGCCATGTTCATGAGAGTCTTTAGTTTTGTTACTTTTGTGCTAATGTCTTTCTTTTTGACAGTATTGAAAAACTGGTCTCATAAAATGAGTTGAGATGTTTTCTCTTTTTATGTTTTTCTGGAAAAGATTTTGTAAAATTTTGGAGAACTCACCCGTGAAAACATCTGGACCCAGAACTTTGTTTTCAGAAACTTTTTTTAGCATGAATTCAATTTCTTTGATTACGAATTCAATTTTTGACCATGAATTCAGTAGTTACAGGCATATTCAGATTGCCTATTTCATCCTGGGTGAGGTTTTCTTTTCTTTTTTTCTTTTTTTTTTTTTCCAGTTTTTGGGTTTTGAGAAATCAGTCTATATCATTTAAGTTCTAGAATTCAACTCTAAGAAAATAAATAATCCCTTTACAAAATAGGAAAAGAGACTTGTACAGATTACTTACCAGAGGATATACAGATGGCAATAACGTTATGAAAAGATATTCAAGGGGCACCTGGGTGTCTCAGTTAGTTGAGCGTCAGACTTCGGCTCAGGTCATGATCTCACGGTTTGTGGGTTCAGGCCCTGCATCAGGCTGTGTGCTGGCAGCTCAGAGCCTGGAGCCTGCTTCGGTTTCTGTGCCTCCCTCTCTCTCTGCCCTCCCCTACTCGTGCTCTGTCTCTGTCTCTTAAAAATGAGTAAATATTAAAAAAATTTTGAAAAGATATTCAACATCATTAGCCATTAGAGAAATGCTAATTAAAATCATGATGAGCTAACATTACACAGATATTAGAATGGCTAAATTTTTTAAAACAAAAATACTCTAAAAAGTCAATATCATAAGGTTACATACTGTATTATTCCATTTATTTAATATTCTCAAAATGAATGACAAAATCATAGTGATGAACAGATCAGAATTTACCAAGGCTTTAGGTTGGGGAGAAAGTAAGTCTAAGAAGAGATAACTCTGTGTGTGTGTGGGCGGTGTGTGTGTGGGGGTTCTTTGAGATTATGAAGCAATTTGTTTCTCTCTCTCTCTCTCTCTCTCTCTCATCTATCTACTATCTATCCATACATCCACCTATCATAAGTTTTCTAGAGCTGTATATCAAATAAGATTACTTGTTTCAATATTGTACTGTGGTAATGTAAGAGGCTATCATTGAGGGAAGCTAGAGTCGGAGTAAATGGGGCTCAATGAAGTATTTTTGAACTTCATATGAATCTAATATTTAGAAGAGTCACTTAGAAATATAAAGCATACATAATAGATGAAAATCTGGTAAGTTCTGGTACTACATAACAGACGAAACAAACAAACAAATAAATAAATAAATGGCACATGGCCATGCCAAATGCTCCTCAAAGTCTATCGTTTACAAAATAGATCTAATCAGAGGAACCCTTTTGTGTAAACAAAAGTTTATCATAAAAATGAAATGAAGAACGAAAGAAACATCAGAACACTTTCCTTTTGGCCTCAAGAAAAGGGAAAACTAGCAAGCTATGGATGGGAAAAAGAACCTCAGGCAGTCTCTAGAAGCTGAGAGAGACCCTCTGTCAACATCCACCAAAGCACAGGAACCCTCAGCCCATATAGCAAGAAGTAAATTCTGCCAACAACTTGAATGGGGTCAGAAAAAGATCTAGGTTAGAGAAGCTTAGATCTCTGTTATAATTACCTTGAAGTCAACTGATTAGTAACATCCTTACTGATGTGATAGCCCATCACATACCCAGGCCTCTCCAACACTCGAGGGGACGGCATTATAAATGAGTGTGTACACTGACTTCTTTTTCACGTAGAAGAAATACCATACAGTTAATGTTTTTCTCTTTCTGACTTGTTTTATTTTACATAATGTCCTCAGGTGGTATATCCATCCATCCGTCCGTCCACCCATCCATATTATCACAAATGACAGAATTTCCTTATTTTTTAAGGCTGAGTTATATGTATATATATATATATATATATATATATATATGTATATACACACACACACATATGTATACATATATATACATATATATATATATATACACATAGAGAGAGAGAGACACACACAGAGAGACACAGATAGAGACAGAGAGAGAGGAAAAAATCCAGTGGATTTTTTTTTTTTTTGGTCTGGCATGTAACATAAAATGTTACAAATATTAGGGCTAAATGGTAGTGAACAATTTTTACTATAGGGGACATCTGCTTCACAGAGGCTTCTGTGCAGGAAGCATGGTCTTGGGCTCTCCCAAATCAGGAAGCCCATGCAGATATTGAGGGATCCTCCACAATTTGTTCAAAATATACACACATTTTCAATTTCAGTGAACATCAAATTTCATTCCAGATAAATTTCAACAATCCTCACTCCTATCCAGAATAGATGAGAGTATACTTTTCCCAGTAAAGAACTGAAAATCATCAATTTTTAAACTATTGCCCATGTGACAAAATTGAAAATTATCATCGAATGTTGCAATTTGGAGTTTTCTGGTTACTTATGAAGATTAACATCTTTAAATTTATTTTAAAATATTGAGCTTTCTAGTAATAAATTAGGCATATTTCTGTATTTATTTTTGTTTTGTAATTTTAGGGGCTATTTTCACTCTAGGAATGTTAAGTCTTTAATAGTGTGAATATTTTTGAAATCTATTTGATTCTTGCTGATCTCATCCAGTGTATTTTCTTTCCTTTAGTTTTGTATGATCTTAAAATTTGAGAGTGTGCATAGTATTTGTTGAAAAAAACCAAATCAATGATTAGAATGTGTTTATATGACATAGCCTAAGAGCGAGAAGATTCTACACTTCAGAGATACCAGGGGCTCAGTATCCACAGGTGATTATACCAATTGTAAATCCACCACTAGAACTAACATTTCTTTCTTTCTTTTTTTTTTTTTCCTGAAAGAGAGCACCAACAGGGGAGGGGCAGAGAGAGAGGGAGACAGAGAGAATCCTGAGCAGGCTCCATACTGTCAGCACAGAGACCGATGTAGGGCTCAAACCCATGAACCATGAGATCATGACCTGAGCCAAAATCAAGAGTCAGACACTTAACTGGCTGAGCCACCCAGTCCTGCTCCTAGGACTAACATTTCTTATAGTCCAGTTGACTGATATAAAACATATTGAATATCTCCTTGTAAAGTTAAAAATACACCTTTGCTGTACTACCATTAGGTTGATTAGAAACTATCCCTGAAGGAAGTGAGGACCTTTTTTTAGCCATATTCACATTTATTATCTCACTTAAGTGCTATGAACCTTCCTCCAGCATTCTACTTTTATATTCTGTGGTCAGTCAACAGTATTTGTGGAACAACTGCTTTTATTCTGGGCCCTGTTCTAAGTGTTGGAGATACAGCAGTGAACAAGGGGAGGCAGTCTACTTTCCCGGGATTTACATTCTATGGGATGAACCTGGTGAAAAGCAAAAAAATGGATGAATATATCATAGTTCAGATAGGTATAAGTACTATGAAGAATGATAAAGAAAAGAAGAGCCGAAGAGATGTGTGTGTGGCTACACAGAGTACAGAGTAGCCAGGGAGAGCCAGCTGAGAAGGTGATTTTTGGACAGAGACCTGAATCAAGTGTGGGGTGAGTCTTTGGAGGGAAGGCACTTGTAGGCAGAAAGAGTGGTGAGTGACAAGGTGCCAAGGCAGGGCCATGGATCCATGTGGAAGTTGGGTGGCTGCAGGATAAATTAAGGGATGGTTCTGGAACATAGGTAAGTGGCACTCTAGGTTTCCCAGGGCCTTATAGCCATGGTAAAGACTTGTTTGTACTCTGGGTGACTTGGGCAGCCATTGAAGGTTTTGAGAAATGAGTGAAATAATTTAACATGTTTCAAAGGATTGCTTCCCGGCTTTGTAGAGAAGAGGCTATGGAGGAAGGGAAGAGATAGAAGTACAGGGAAGGTTTAGGAGACTACTCCACCAGTCCAGACAAAATACGGCTGGGGCGCAGAGTGATTATATAATTCTAATATTTTAATTGAGAGGGCATAGTTTTCAGAAGCCAGTTGATTTCAGAAACACTCGTATTTCTATTTGGGCATATTGTGAAAATGCAAAGATTCTAGAAACACAATGAGTGGGTACCATGCTCAGTGCCACCAGTTAGCTGTGTAGTCATGAAAAACTTAATTTCTTTGTCTCGGTTTCTCCATGTCCAAAATGCATTACTGTAAGAACTAAGCTATTTATCTAAAGTAGTTCAGATAGTACCAAACATACAGAAAGTGCTATGTAAATGTTAAATTATTGCTATGTTCATTTCAGATAAGGCTCACAACAAAATTTCTAGAGAAATCGTTATGGCCAGATTGAATGGCTATTGATCTGTTACATTCTTATAAAAATATTTTTAGTTTTGTTCATCAGGGGACATTTACCAATGTCTAGAGACACTTTCAATTGTCATGATTTGGGAGTTGCTCCCTCCCCTCACCCTCCCTGCCCCCCCACTTCCTGCTAGATCATGCTTCTCACATCAGGTGGTTGGGGGCTTGGGATGCCAGCAAGTGTTCTAAAATGCACAGGACCACCCTCCACAAAAAAGACCTATCTATTCTAAAATGTCAGTAGTGCTATCCCCAAGTAAACCTGATGTAAATTCTGGAAACAGATTAGCACAAGCATTCAAACTTTTGTGTTTCCTCAAAAGGATTTCAGCTGGAAAGCTTTCACACTGTTCTACTTTTCTTCTTTTCTCCATGTGACAAGCACAAATACATCACTTTCTTCCTTTTCTTTATTCTTTAAATTTTTCTGTCTCTGAGAAGCTTATCCCCAATTACTGTGGTTTTTAAGATCACAACAGATTTCCTATTTTTAGTAAGTAAACTTGGCACCAGAATTAGAGAAAGTGCTTGGAACTTGAGTTCCTGCTACTTGAAGACTTTTCCATGGTATATTAGTACGTCCCAGTCTTTCTGATAAACCTTGAACTTTGTCATGGGGTTTGTTTCAGGTGCTTGTATACAGTCCTATTTAGAGTACATTTTAATGGACTATACCAGATAATTCATTTCATTTTGTATGCCTTTTACTTTCATAGAAAACCTCGTTGGATTACACAGTTGAATTTGTAGGAGAATGGACATAAACCTGGATCAATATCAGACAGGTACCTTGAACAACACTGTAATCTGAAATGCACGTGAGGCAGCCTAGCTGCCCTACTATGGTGCTCAAGGATGTTTTCTCAGTAAAGGACATGAAAAAGAGTCGGAACCCTCTTCCTGGGGCTGCTTTAATTACTTCTCCTTTTTTCTTAGTTATAGCGATATATGTTTTTAAGACTCTTATAAGTATCAGATTGTTTGCAAACATTAGTTACCTGTTGGTGTCATCTGTGTATTATCTATGGACCTAGGTTACTGGCAATCACAGAATACTAAGGTTTAGGAAACTCTTTGCTTCCTATTTAGGTAGTGACTTTCAGTTTGCTCTTTTATTTCTTAAAAGGGGAGCATTCTAACATAAAACTATGAAACGATCCAGCTGGGTTGGCCTTATGCTGTGGGGTAGTTTTTTACTGGAACTTCCATTACGAGCTTCAAGGACAAATAGCTGTCAGTGGTGGGCTGGGTCTGGCTCTAAACTCTTGGCAAGAGCTGACTGTGTACATTCCTTCCTCTCTTAGTGATGTCCTATGGACAGCTTATAACTGGATGCGGTAGGAGAATTTACACCATTGACATTGACACATGCTACAGAACTGGACTTTCTCCTCCAGGGCACCTGCTGTTAGTCTTATCCTCCAAGAGGTCCAACTTGTTCTTATTTTATTAGAAACCAGCATAAGGGCTACACAAGTTTCCCCATGGTTTCAGGGCAAGAGTGTCTGGGAACAGTTTAGTCAAGCTTGGAGTTATAGTTAGTTTTAACGTGGGTCCTCCTATTTTCCAGGAGGACCATATTTCTTCCAGCTCATAAGACCCACTGAGATCCTAGGACAGTCAAGGTGAATTAAGCAATTTTTTTTTTTTTTTTTTTTAGTTTCCCTCATCTTTCAAGATACTGCTAACTTTTCCAGCACTATCTATTCATGTCTTCCTTGCTAAGTGGTTTTCATCAGCTAGGTGTTTCTGGCAGGTTGATATCCATCGATACATCTCAGAGTAAATATTGTATTTACCCATTTTGCTTGTTTTGGGACCTTTGAAAAATAATGATGGGGTGATTTTGTTACTGCTGTCAGCATTTACTGAAATAGCTGGGCTGCAGTTTGAATTTGGAGTTACCAATTTTTCAATAATTATATGTTAGTATTTAATTCTGTAGATTTCAAAAACAAAGACTTGAAATTTTATGTCATATCTGCTATTGAATGTATCTTTGAAAGGATCTTTCCTCTGGATTTCTGCTCCACGTTGTTCTCATCTGTTCTATCAGCTAGGCTATAATTTATGGTAGATGATTTCATTCAAGGGTATATGTCTTCTGCCAGCATGTTTGGTGACAAGAGGGTTATTTCATAAACAAAGCAGTTCGTATTCCAAATACATGTTTTACAGCGTCGCATTTATGTGAAACCATTTGGAACTCATGTATTACAAGCTATATAAGACTATTTAGGACTCATGGATCAGTTAGGCTGGTGGCCAGGTAGAGATTCTCAAATTCTAGTGCCATCCCCAAATCCCATATTTTGATGCTGCTTTCATTAGGAAAATATTTCGGGTTTTCAGATCTTAGTGAAATGCATGTTTATACATAAATCACATAAATGTGAAAAAAACTCTATGAAATCAGAACAGATAACATAATGATTCCCCAAGTTCCTAAGCATGAGACTGCCTTCTTATCATTTGAATTTTCTCTATAGATATCTCCTTTATAAAAACCCATAGTAACAACATTTAGGCGCTTCTCATTCAGTAACATCTTGTTCTTAACTGGAGGCTTCAAGAGGTTTGATTTTTTACCTTTTACTCTGTATTCTCTACTTCCAGTGCCTCAATCGTATCAACTCCCTGTGGTTGCCTCTGCCCACAGTGGCATAGCTGGCATTAAGAACTTGTCCTCTTCCTATGAAAGGCCCCACTTGTCTCTGGGCAATAGCTGACAGCAGGCTGCTCAGGTCTTCCAAGATGGGAGCCACAATGAGGCTGCTGTCATTGCGATGTTTGTGTCTATACAATGGGCAAGCTAACTTTTCTTCATTATAACATGAATATCCCTTTATGTCACTTAAGCTCTTCATAAACTTTGTCCTTTTAAAAAATTTATTTTGCAAGAGACAGAGAGAGCGAGCAGGGGAGGGGCAGAGAGAGAGAGAGAGAGAGAGAGAAAGAGAACCCCAAGTAGGCTCCACACTGTGAGCTTGGACCCCAATGCGGGGCTCAAACCCACAAACTTCAACATCATGATCATCCCATATCACCCATGATATCCCCATGATATCCCATACTATATGCTTTTTTATGATTTTTTGAAAAAGAGTATTAGGAATTTTGTCTAAAGTTGTTTTATATAGTTGTTACATTGTGGCTTAATAAATGATGACAAATTATGATAGATCATGCTGACATAATATTTATCTGCCTTGGGTTTTTTCTTTTTCTTTTAAAATATTTTAATTACCCCAAAAGCATAAGAAATAAAGCATAAGAGCTGGACATTTAACTGACTGAGCCACCCAGGTGCCCCAAACTTTGTCCTTTATAACACTTTAAAGCATTTGTAAATACAGAGTAATAAATGTTCAATGCAAACAACTTGGCAGAAGTAGAAAAACAAAGAAAAATTGATACACAAAACCCTCTACTCTTAACACTTTGGTGCATATATTTCCAGTATTTTCCCATGTCACGTTTTTTCATATCTTTTATTTTTCACTTACTCTATAATGAACATTTTCCATGTGCTTGTGTACTTTTCTCACTATCATTAATTCTTTAAAGGTTTTTATTTTAATTCCAGTGTAGTTAGCACACAGTGTTCTATTAGGTTCGGGTATACAGTATAGTGATTCAACAATTCTATATACTCCTCGGTGCTCACCGTGTATTCTCACTATGATTATTTTTAATGTCTGACTAGTAGCGTAGTACCAATTGAATATTTTACCATAACTTTATCAATGATCATGTGTTGGAATTTGATTTTTTTTTTTTTTTAATAAAAGTGTGATGATTATCCTGGTACCTATACTTGTTTAGAAAGTTGCCTTGAAATTATATTGCTGAGCTGGATGAAAACTATTAAAATTTTGAGACATTTAAGATATTCTTCCAAATTGTACTCGACACAGGGTGTTGGAATATACACTCCTCAGCGATACACAAAGGTGCCAACTTCCACCCACGTTGGCTACTCAATAGAATACTCAAAGAATGATAGTTCTTCATGAATTGCTTCCCACAAAGAAGAAACTTAAATTTTTCCACTATGGTTGCAATAAAATACTGGCACATAATTCTCTCTGCATTTAGGTTGGAAGCCTAGGGACACGGTGCTTTTATTTTAACAAGGAACGCAGGGTGAATGTTTCCAAGAAATGGCCTTCTTGCTAAGTATGCAAAGATCCTCACATTTTGGTGAGTGTGTGTGTGTGTGTGTGTTTTTCCCTCCCATACTATGTGCTATTTTATGATTTTTTTGAAAAATAGTATTGGGGGGCACCTGGGTGGCCCAGTCGGTTAAGTGTCTGACTTCAGCTCAGGCCATGATTTCACAGTCCGTGAGTTCGAGCTCCGCATCGGGCTCTGTGCTGACAGCTCAGAGCCTGGAGCCTGCTTCAGATTCTGTGTCTCCCTCTTGCTCTGCCCGTTCCCTGTTCATACTCTGCCACTCTCTGTCTCGAAAATAAATAAAAACATTAAAAAAAAAAGAAAAAAAAGAAAAATAGTATTAGGAATTTTGGCTAAT
>NW_026058570.1:0-26135 GCF_023721935.1 Panthera uncia
CCTCCCCATGATGCCCACCTCCCATGATGCCCACCACCCCATGATGCCCACTTCACATAATGCCCACCTCCCTGTGATGCCCACTTCCCGTGATGCCCACCTCCCATGATGTCCACCTCCCCATGATGCCCACCTCCCATGATGCCCACCTCCCCATGATGCCCACCTGCCTGTGATGCCCCTCCCATGATGCCCACCTCCCTGTGATGCCCACTTCCCCGTGATGCCCACGTCCAGGCCCCAACCTCCAGCCCGACCCCCTGCAGAAAGTCTACCGGTAAGCATTTCCAGTCTAGAAAGTGACAGGTATTTTGTGTGTGTTGGGGGGAGGAGCCTGCCTCCCCTCGCCCCCCCCCCCCCCCCCCAACACCAACACACCGAAACAGGTTTCCTGGATTTGCCAGAACGAGGAGCTGAATTACCACAAGGCAGCCCGTCAGACTCAGCCCTGCTCGGTCCTTCTTGTCCACACCTGCTCATCCTCGCGTTTCCTCCATTCATCCGTCAGATTTGGAGGCCCTGCCCTGGGCCAGACACGGGGCCAGGCGCCCCGGCACTCAGGGGCACACAAAATGGACCAAGGCCAAGTTCCGCGCCCTAGTGGGGGAGACAGACAGACGGACAGGTGAATCAATAAACGAGCATGCTCGTTCTGGGTGCAGAGAAGACTGAGGACAGCAAACGGGGTGAGGGACAGGATGTGGCCACTGTCTACTGTCCCGCCAGACCGGCTGCTGCCATCCCACCTTCCTCCCCTCCCCCACCCCGAGCAAGAAGAGGGGCTTTGGGGGACAGCCGTGGGCCCCCCACTGCAAGCCCCTCGGGAGTGGACAGGACCTGCTGGCTCTGAATCTGCAGGAGCCAAGGCTGCCACTGCGGACGCCGGTGTGTTTTAGTTCCCGGAGCCTGGGGCCCGACCGGCAGTTCGCAGACGGCCTTTCCTGCTGCGGCAGCGCCCCCTGCTGGGGCAGGAGCTGTTCCTGCAGCTTCGCGGCCCGCCCGGTCCCGCAGTCGCACACCCACTGGAGGGGGCCTGGGGCCGCTTTATTCTCATCCTCTGTCCCAGGCAGACCCCCTCCGGACAGGCAGGCCTCCCTTTGGTGATGAAGGTCATGAAGAAGAATCTCTCATTCTAAAAGAAATGGGTTCCTTTCTCTATGATTGGGGCTAACAGCGTAGGTCACTTTGGAAAATGATTTTTTTAATGTCTATTTATTTTGAAAGAGAGAGAGGAGATAATGAGGGGGGAGGGGCAGAAAGAGAGGAAGAGAGGGAATCGCAAGCAGGCTCCACACTGGCAGCACAGAGCCCGATGTGGGGCTCGAACCCATGAACCGTGAGATCATGACCTGAGCCTCTAAGAGTTAGACATTCAAGAGCCAGACACTCAACCGACAGAGCCACCCAGGCGCCCCGGAAAATGATCTTTTAACCTTTTGGCAGGGAAAGGAGTCTCTTCAGAAAGGTAGCTCTGAAAATTCTAGATCAACATGTCCGGGGCACAATTAAGAGCGCTCGTACCAGATTTAACAAGTTCGATCCCTAACCTTGGGTTGGACTGAGCTGGCACCCGACCCGTGCAGCTCTTGAAGAAGAATCCAGTCTTACTTTCCTTGGTGTCCTCAGGCCTCCCATGGTGCTTGACTTCCTAGCAAACATGTGATCGGATCACTGTATTTGCCTTTCTGTCTCCCATTCCTGACCCAGCGTCCACTGTATGTCTGGCCGTTCCTTTGCTCTGCCAGCCTGACAGTCATTTGCTCAACAGCTGAGTGTGACAGGTCACCTGCCGACAGCACAGCGGAGGCCCAGCGGGACTGACAGAGCCCATGCCTTCCCGGAGGTGGGGGAGGCAGACCCCAGAGTGACACAGACACAACTGTGATAAGCGCCTTGAAGGGCACACGGTGGGTATCTTTCAGGGTCAAGGTGAAGCTGGAGGGGGGTGAGCAAGGGAAGAGAGGCCCAAGACAAGGTCACTGATGGGGCGGGAGCCAGACCCTGTAGGGTAGGACAGGCCAGAGAACAGAATTCAGATTTTATTCCAAGGTCATGAGACGCTAATGACGGTTTTAGGCAAAGCCCAATATATCTGGCCCGTGGTTTTTAGAGACAGTTTTGGCTGCTGCGTACTCTGTGGAGAGGGGCTTGGAGAGGGGACGGGGGAAGCAGGAAACCACTTAAGAGACCACCGAGTGGCTGAGTTGGGGTAGCCTTGGGATGGACAGAGAGGGTGCATTTGGGACGTGTCGCGGGTGCTGCCTGCAGTCATACTGATGAATTAGATGTCAGCCCTCACTTCTGACAGCAGATCATCTTAAGCCAAATTCCTTAGAAGACAGCGCCGTGAGTCTGCGAAGCTTCGTTCCTGGTAAAGAAAGTGGGTCTTGCAGCAGAGAAGACCCAAGCTGGGTTCCAGCCGTTTGGGACTGGGTCTCACATCCAAGGGCAGCTGGTGACCTGGCTTCCCTGTCTGTTGTCCTGAGCCCATTTTTCTTATTTGCTTTCACTGGCAGGGGAAACAAACAAAAACCCTTTATGAACTAATGCTTTTCATCTACCCATGCTGCCCCTTCTGAGGGCAGTTTAACCGAGATAGGTTTAAAATCTTAAAATCCCAGACCATTATTAGTTTGCTCTTCTTAGGTCTTTTGTTTCAAGAAATACTTGGTTTATATATAAAGTTTTATTTGCACACCGCCTGCCCATGTGTCTACATGTGGTCCGTGGGAGAGCGAGTAGGTGAGGCCATGCGGCCTTGAGGTTCTTACTGTCTGGCCCTTTGGGGGCCCGTCCTAGATCATACAGTGAGCAGGTTCACACGGGGTTGCACTTTTATTTTTTAATTTTTTTTAATGTTTATTTATTTTTGAGAGGGACAAGAGGGCGAGTGGGGCAGATGCAGAGAGAGAGGGAGACACAGAATCCGAAGCAGGCTCCAGGCTCCTAGCTGTCAGCACAGAGCCCGACGTGGGGCCCAAACTCATGAACTGTGAGATCACGACCTGAGCCAAAGTCGGCTGTTTGACTGAGTCACCGGGGTGCCCTGGGGCTACACTTTTATACCCATGACGGATCCCCCTCCTCGGTCCAAGGCTCGTATTCCTCAAGTTCTGGCTAGAGGAAAAGAAGCCACAAGCTGCTTACCAGCTCATTAGTACCCAATTTTATGTGTGTTCGTAAGCTGACTTCTGGACGCCTGAGGCTGCCCTTGGACTAAGCGGATGTCAGTTGGACTCCGGGACACTGAGCGCTCATTGTGTTCTGTAAGCAGGTGTGGAAGTGAAGAACATCTCGACTCCGGTGTGGTTGGCGGGGTGCCCCTCTCAAGCGTTCTTAAACCCCATCCCTGTTTATTCTGGAAAGCAGGAGAGCTCCAGACCCAGCAGCAGAGATGGGTCTGCAGAGGTCACCCACATGACAACTGGCCCCCTCCCCCAACTTTTATGGACTTCTGAGAGGGGGAAGGACCAGTTTTCCAAGATCCAGAAGGGTCCCCCTTAAATCTCCAGCTGGTTGGGGTGGGAGAGGAGGGGGCTGGAAGGTCTGAAGGCGGCAGTGCCTGGGCAGAGGTGGGCCTGCCTCCCGCAACCCCCATTCTTGAGACCAGGGACTTTCACCTAGTATCTGTCTTAAGCTATGCAAACCGGCTTCAAGTCCCCATTCCAAACAAGGCCATGCACTAATCTCTATTTAGGACCTCAGGGACAGCACCAAGTGACTAAGAGAATTTCAGAACCCAAGGTCACTTAGAGATAAGCTGCACATGTGATCATGTAAGTTATCATCTAAACCAGCGGGGTTTTTTTTGTTTTTTTTTTTTAAGTTTATCTATATTTGGGGTGCCCAGCTGGCTCAGTCGTAGAGCATGCAACTCTTTGATCTCAGGGTTGTGGGTTCAAGCCCCATGTTGGGTGTAGAGATTACTTAAAAATAAAATCTTAGGGGCACCTGGGTGGCTCAGTCGGTTAAGCGTCTGACTTCAGCTCAGGTCATGATCTCCTAGTTCCTAGGTTCAAGCCCCATGTCGGGCTCTGTGCTGACAGCTCAGGGCCTGGAGCCTGCTTCAGATTCTGTGTCCCCCTCTATGCCCCTCCCGGACTTGTGCTCTAAGATAAATAAATACTAAAAAATTTTTTTTTAATCTTAAATAAAATATTTAAAGTTTATTTTGTTTTTTAAAGTAATTGTGTCCAGTATTTTTTTTTTTTTTAAGTAACGTAAAGTAAGTGATCTTTTACTGGTTATTCTTTTAATTTTCTCAACCCAATTTACTTTTTTGTAGGTAATGAAAGTAAATATCTAAGCATTATATATTCCTAATAAAGTTTTACTTTATAGCGCACTTGTTAACGTATGCTTTCCGGAGTTTGGGGATATTAAATCTCAGCCTAAAAATTATTCTAAGTTTTTTCATAATTTGCCCTAATCACTACCTACCTTTTAATATTAATAAGTTTAAAAAGCATTTTAGCAACACGGACGTTATGTAAGAAACATTTTCGGATTCAGTGACTATGTCATCGGAATATACTAACTACAGCAGTCCCCAGTAATTGCCCAATATTAAATGGAGCTCACGGGTGCTTTCAGCTTCTACATTCAGGAGTTCCTTAATTTGTAATCAATGAACTACCTAAATAAAAAACTGTATTATGTGCGACATAGAAGAAAGCCAAGGTGGAGACTATGTTAGCGGCTTTTCATGATATCTGGCTAAGTGACAATATGCCTACTTTACCAGCCTCTGAGATCTATGAAAAATGACACAAAAGCTGCCTAAGCTGTATGTGTATCTGGGGTCCAGCGCCCTCTAGGACCATTAATAAAATAGATTCAAGTCAAGATCAAAGCCCTTATGCCGGCAAAACATTTTTCAGATTCCATGCTGTCGGGGGGAAAGAACAAAATCCTAATACCACTCATTCACACAAGTGATTTAAGTGTTTACTTTGAGAGGAAAGAAACATACAATTCTGTGAAATACCAGGTAAGGTTTTTCACTTCAGCCTTTTTTTCTTTGAAGTTTATTTATTTTGAGAGAGCGAGAGTGTGCTAGTGTGGGAGGGGCAGAGAGAGAGAGAGGGGGAGAGAGAATCCCAAGCAGGCTCTGCACTGACCGCACAGAGCCTGACTCGGGGCTGGAACTTCCCAACTGTGAGATCATGACCTGAGCCAAAATCAGGAACTGGTCGCTTAACCGACTGAGCCAGCCAGGCACTCCTCACATTAGCCTTCTAAAGGAGGTGCTCCCAAGCCACTTTTCCTTATCCCTAAAATCATGAGCAACAGGTCTATTTTCAATCACACAAAAAAGGAAATATGTGAAGTCCTTTTCAGAAGAAAAGCCTTTCCAATAAAATGTAAACTTTTTATTAATATTTAAATTATAAACCAAATGTTGGCAACCACATATAGACTTGTTTGCTGTGGACAAACGAAGACTGTGGGGGCATACTTTCAAATACAACTTCAGAATCAGATGCGATAAATCAATCCATCTCAGAAATTCTACCGTTTCCTTCGGCGTATAACCCATGATATGAAAAGTTTAATATAACGTGAAACAACTTACCATCTACCCTCAAAGTAAGCTACAGAAAATGGAATCGGTACTAGGATCGAACAATGACAAGACCTGAACAGCTCAGCAGTTTTTCCTAAGAGTATAAAATATATACACTTTGAAAAAATAATACTGTGAGTTGAGCTGTAAAACCCAGAAACATAGCAGTCCTGCCACAGTGCACAGAAAAGCTCCTTCCTTTTCTTCTCCGAACCCGGTCCCATCCCGGACCAAGCAGCTCTCAGCTTAGCATTGGAAGACACACAAAACCAAACATCCTTACGTGAAATCAATAAGACGGGGAAATGAGTGTGCAAAATATAAACATGTCAGACTCCAACATCGTGTATGTCTATCAGCAGAATTTCCAAATGATTTAATACTCGAGATAATCTCAGGCAGGGTGCCCTTGCAGTGCTGCCCGGGGGACTCAGATCTGAGGTCTCTCGCTGCAACAGGGAAAGTGGTCCTCGGTCCGAAACAGGACGGGGGGTTCGTAGCCGCTCTGCTGGGGCCGGCCGGAGGGCGCCTTGCTGAAGAAGGAGGGCCCGGTAATCGTGTGCAGCAGTTTCCTGAACGCGCTGGGGAAAGCGCCCAGCTCGGCCTCCGCCCTGGCGACCTGCTCCTCCATCCTGGCCACGATGGCGCCGATCATCGCCACGAAGGCCTCGAGGCGGTCGATCTTGCTGTAGACCTGCCGCATCTCGGTGGCCTTCGCGTAGATGCGAGGCACGCCCTCGCTGACGACGTGGGAGGAGTCCCCGCGCAGCATGTCCAGCATACCCACGAACTCGTCCACTCTGGTGAGCAGGTCCTCCAGGCTGGCGTCCAGGGCCTCCACCTCGGGCCGCGCCCCGGCTCCGGGCAGCAGGCAGGCGGCGTAGCCCGCGGCGGCGCGGCGCAGCAGCGGCAGGTCGCGGCCCGGCGCGCCCGACTCTGGGCCCTCATCCTCCCACGGCCCCGAGGCGCTGCTGTGGCTCTGGGACACGTTGCCGCTGTCCCCGCTCCAGACAGCTCCCTGCAGCTCGGCCTCCTCTGCCCCCGGCCCCTCGGGCGGCAGCCCACGGTCGGCTGGAAGCCCCTCCATTGCCGGCTACGGCCGGGCTGCCGCCCAACTTCCGGCCTCCCAGCCTTGCTCCGCCCCCTCCGCGCGCGCGCGCACGCCCTTGCTTCCGGCTTCCGCGCGCACACGGGCGGTCACGCACGCGCACCAATCGGTTTCCAGCCCCTGAACGCTCGTGCTCGCGCACGTGCTCACACACTGAACCCTTTTTAACACGCGAAGGTGTAAGGGAACTATTTTGAGATGCGTGCATCCTCAGTCCACTTTTACACACTCGTGTAACCTCCATCCAGATCAGACATAGAACATGTCAAGGGCCCGTGAAGAGCTTCCTACCTTCCCTAGTTTCTTCTTGCTGCTTACAGTGAAACGAAAGAGAAGAGAAATAAACTAAAGGAAGGTTCCTGAAAGCTTGATATTCTTGATGACTTTGAAAGTTCTCAGCTTCTTTCCACATAGTCCCCAACACTTGGTATTGTCAACATTTTACTTTTCAGCCACGCTAGTGGATGTATAGTGATTGCTAACTCTTTGTGGTTTTGACCTGCATTTCCCTGATGAATCATGAACTTTTGCACCTTTTTATATACTTTCTGGCCATGTGGATATTCCCTTTTGTGAAGTACCTGCTCAAGTCTTTTGCCGATTTTTAAATTGCGTTGTCTTTTCCTTATTGATCTATAGAAGTTCTCAGTACAATTTTAATATGAGTCGTTTGTCATATAGCTACTGAAAAGATCTCTTCCCACTCTTTGGCTTGCATTTTTACTCTCTTAGTGGTGCTTTTGATGAACACTTCATAATTTTAATAAATTCCAGTTCATCAAACAAGGAAAGTTTTGAGAGTGAAAGGGGGCACTCAGGACACAAGATATAAAATCTTGGGTAAACCATATAATTATTATGGACTATAAGGATCATATTATGATCATTAGAGATCATATGTCCAATGCCCACCCTAGAGCGACAGGTGGAAATTGACACCCAGAAAGATGTGTTCAAGGTTAACCAACTTGTCCAAGGCCACAGAGCAAGTAATTGGAGGGACTGGGACCTAATGAAGGATGACTCCAAAACCTTTGGAATCAAACAACCTCCATTCACTATCATAATCGTTATAATATTATCACCACTAGTATCTGCTGGTGCTTTGGTATTTGCAAAACACTTTCATGCACATCATCTCACTTATGCATCTTCCCACTGACATACTCAGGCTGGGATCACTGGTCTTTATTTATGAGACTGGAAAACGAAAGCTCTGATCTGTGCCACTGTGCAAGCAGGGTCCCTCCAAATTCTGCTAGGGTGGCACAGGTTGAACATGCCTGGAAATAGACTCCATCCATTCCACAATGGCCTTCTGTCAGTGCTCAAAAACTTTTTGTTAAATGAATATTAAAGCAGCATTTACGGGGCCCTGCTGTTTTGTAGGTCCTGTAGGTGGTGAGGACTGAGACCAGAACCTGCCCTCAAGGAACCTCCGGTATGGCAGAGACACTTATATTTTAGGGAAGGAGGCCTGCTCTCGAAAACATTCCCTAAGGTCCTTGAGTCCAGGTGGTGAGGAGGGGCTAAGCACAGAGCCGAATCAGAAGTGGCCCTTTGTCTTGGGTTGGTTACAGTCCGGTGAAGATGATGCAGGCAGCCTGGGTCCAAGGACCCAGAGATGGGCCCTGCAGGACCAGCTCTGTGAGCCAGAAAAAGTAAAAACAGAGTTTACTGAATAGCATGAGTGGGCATTTAGCAGATAGAATGTCTGGGAGACTCAGAAAGGAAAGGAGAATGAGTCTGTTCCTCACTTGGGGTTAGGGGTTTATATTGGAAAGGGGTGTAGCGTATGTGTTCCTTCAGGAATCCAGGGTAGGGTCTGACCGAAGGCGAGCGGCAGGTGAATAAAGGTGTTATTTATAGATCATCGAAGGTACGGGAGTACTGATCCGCTGAGGTTTGTTCAAAGCTAATGTCGTGGAACATGTTTGGGATCCAGCTCTTTTTAGATGTTATCAGGTGTTTGGGGGGGGGGTGTAAGACAAATCTATCTCCTTTTCCCCTGGAAGTGGGAACACAGCTTCTTTGGCTTATTCGGATGCAAAATATAGAACTTGAGTAAATGGAACTTAGCAGAAAAACAGCAGAGACAGAGCCTTTCCAAAATGGAGTCCCTTCAGCTCCCCTACCTCAAAGAGAGGCCAAAACACTCTGACCAGAACAACCCAACCCAGCGAGAGAGAAATCCCCCCAGGACAAAAAATTCTGGGAGCCAGTGGTGGAGAGTACAGAATTGAGAGCCCCAGTTTTTGACTTAAGGGCCCTGTCCCAGAAGAGAGAGCAGGTACTGTAGTTAAGAGTAGCGACTGTAGTAGACCCAAAATGGCTCAGGTTCAAATTCTGACCAAAAGCACTGTTTTTAACCAGTTTTTCATCTGACAGGTTTATTGAATTAGGTTAAATGAATTAATCTGAGCACTTACAGCAGTGCGTCCCTGGATGGTAAGCGCTCTGAACGCCAGCCTGTCTTAATCAAATACGAGGGAGGGAGAATTGCTTTCACTTAAAAAAAAATTAAGTAAAAGAAAAAGTCCGGGACGTAAGAACCTCTGCGCTCCCAAAGGCCTATTAGAGAAGGGGGCGGGGCAGGGCGCGGGAAGCAGGTGGAGGCTGGCGTGCGCCCGCCCGCTACGGAGTCCCCTTTGCGTGCGCGCGCCCGCGCCTGGGCTCGGTCCGAGGCGTGGCCGTAAGGGGGCGGGGCCGAGTCCCGAAAGTGGCGCGAACACGCCCACCGCCGGTGACGGCTGCGCGGACTCCTCCGCCGCCCGGCCTCCGTGTGGGTCCCAGGCTTTGCTTCCCGGAGCGGTTTGCAAGCGGACGGCGTGAGAGGAGGAACTCGCAGAGGTAATTCGGGATCACTGCTGACCCGTCGACGCCCGCGGCAACGGTTTGGCGGGACAGATGCGGCCCTTGGACGTCGTCGAGCTGGCAGAGCCGGAGGAGGTGGAGGTGCTGGAGCCCGAGGAGGATTTCGAGCAGTTCCTGCTGCCCGTCATCAACGAGATGCGGGAGGACATCGCAGCGCTGACCCGGGAGCACGGCCGGGCGTACATGCGGAACCGGAGCAAGCTGTGGGAGATGGACAATATGCTCATCCAAATCAAAACGCAGGTGGAGGCCTCGGAGGAGAGCGCCCTGAACCATCTTCAGAATCCCGACGATGGAGTCGAGGGCAGAGGGACCAAACGGTGCGAGAAGGCGGAGGAGAAGGCCAAGGAGATCGCGAAGATGGCAGAGATGTTGGTGGAGCTGGTCCGGCGGATAGAGAGAAGCGAATCGTCGTGAAGGCGGGCGGGCGGTAAGGCCGGGGGCCGGCGGGGCCCGATGCGGGTCCTGGTCGTTGCCGTCAGCGTGATTGAACAGTTTTCTGGGTGGTAGTAATATTCCAGGAGTGAAGGTACAGCCTCAGTCGCACTGCGTCGGAAATTGGGCAGTGGGAGCAAAGCTGAGGTCAAGAGGAAAATGGGTGCGTGCTAGATTGGACAGGTGCTAGGACGTCCAGAGTTTTGTGGTTCCTCCCGCCCCCGCTGGCAATTCAAGAAGAGTTAAAATAATTTCGAGTTTGTCTTTGTGAAACCCCAGAGTCAGTCCCAATAGGACAGTTGCCGCAGGGAGAGTTGCCTAGGCACTTGGCGGGGGCGGGAACCAAAGAAAACCTAGCCCTTAGAGCAAAATAGGGGAGGGTGAGAACACAGGGGGGAAAAATGGGAAAATGTGAGGCTGTAGGCGTTTACTAGAAATTTCCAGGTTCGTGTCAGAGGGTGGGTGGTTAATTGAATTTTTTTTTTTTTTTTTTTTTTTTTTTTTTTTTTAAACATCAGGTTGCAGAAATCTGGGACTCAGTGTCTTGATGGCAAATTTCTGCCAATTGTGCGTCGGGTTCACAGCTCATGGACTCTGGTCACCTGGTAAGGCTGGGCTGACAACTCGAGGAAACTGAAACAGCTTGTTGTTTATTCTGTTTTTTTTTTTTTTTTGGTTTTTATCCGTGTGGCACAGTCTCCCCTAGGGTCAATGGTTATGTATCCGCACCAGAGGAGAATGGGTCTCCTGGGTGCACAGCAAGCCAGTAAAAAACTGACATGGAGCTTTTGCAGTGAAGAAGGATAGGCTGTTTATAGGTATGACACCACCTAGGAGAATGGGGACCGCATGCTCCAAGTGCGAAGCTGCCCAGTGGCTTACAGGTGAGGGTTTTGGTTTTTGTTTTAAGTAGGCACAATGCCCAGTGTGGGGCTTGAACTTATGACCCTGAGATCAAGAGTCGTGGGTTCTACGGACTGAGCCAGCCAGGCACCCCCCCCCCCCACCACCCAAGTGAGGGTTTTTAAGGGCGAAATTTGGGGCAGGAGGCCCCTGAGAGCTGTAGATTGGAGGTGAAGTCGTTAACACGTGTTACTTAGTTATTTCTGCTGCCCTTTCGTGTGGTCTCAAGGAACTGTGTTTTATGTTGAGAGACTTGGAATCTGGAAAATATCTCTATTTCTTATGTTAGAGATTTCATTAGGTACATCTGATGGTTATGTTGACCAGCTGCTTGTACCAGCCTAAACTAACTGCTTCTACGTGTACAAGTTGGGGAGGGGGGGTCGCATTCCTTCACATTCCTTTGAATGATATTCGAGCACTCCTGTCTCTTGGGCCTGGGTCTGCATGTTGCCTGGCCGGTCCAGCCGTGCCTGGGGACAGTAAGATCTCCAGAATTCGTTCTCTCGTCTGAACTAACACGACGGATGCCGGGTTTAGTTGGGTTAGACTGTCCTGAAAAATAACTTTTGTCCGAGAAATACTCTTGCAGGGGAAATGGGGCTTAATGAAAAGTTGTTTCAGTTGTCACGTTAAATCACGTTACTTTACTGTGTCTGAAATGTTGGGGCATGGCCTTGCACCTTGCTGTTATCCATGTGACCTGATTGTTGTCTGGGACTTGTGTAGACGTGGGACCAGAATCTTCTACCTTTAGAGGTGCATGGACGACGCTCCTCGGGTGTACCTGGTGACCCGAGTAGGGGTGAGACTGCTGTGGGGAAGACGGAGAAGGAGTAGAAGGCAGTCGTAGATGGGAGATGGTTGTGTGTGTATTCTGGAACTTCACTTCCCGTGGGACGGAGGAGAGCTGTGTTCTGTGGCATATTGTCTGGGCTGTGTTGCGCCACCTGCCAGGTGACTTTATGTAGGTAACCTAGCCGACCCTGAATGACAAAGAAGTTTGGACAGGGAATGACCGAGTACCATCACTGTGGTAATGCGGGCGTTCCGGAGTATTGCGTCAAAGAGACCATCTACAAAGGGTCCGGGGACACTGGAGAAAGGAAAAGGCAGCATCAGGGCCCATCTAGTTGATCAGGGTAGACCTCACCAGGACTGGAAGTCAAAATCAGACATGCAATAAATGTTTGTTTGCCTTGAAAAACAAAGATCTCTAAACCCCCCCCCCCTTTTTTTTTTTCAAATAAATACGTTGTTCAAATGGCCAAAGTCCCTGCATGTGTTAATACATTTCTTTTGAAACGAACGTGCTTCTTTGAGCGCAGCCTCGGCAAGCAGGACCGAGCTGCTTGAAGTTTGAGGTTCTCTGTGAGCCTGGAACCGTGAGGGAGAATCGCTTGTGGCCGGTGCTGTGGGGATAAGATGACAGGACAGTGAGCTCTTGACAGGGATGAACTTGAGGCCATCGTCTGGCCTGAGCCCCTGCTTTTCAGCAGCTGAGGTCTGTGTAGCCAGTGGGCGTGTAATGTGCTTCCCGTCTGCTCCAGGGCAGCAGGAATGTGAAGGGAAGGCCTGGACCTGGACGAGCTGGGACAGGTAACTGCACCGCAGGGTGCCTGAGAGCCAATGACTGTCCTTGAATGCCGAGTACAACTTCTAAGAGTAGAAACCAGTGGGGGCATCAGAAGCTCAGGAAGGGACTTGAGCTGCAGCACTGGGGAGTGACTGGGGGGCACTGCGGGGACCAGTAAAAGTGGGGAGCAGAGGAGAGAGGGCTTCATTAGAGAAATGATTCCTGTTCATGAGCTTGTGCTAATGGATGCTCAAAGCCACAGGACAGGCAGGGTGCAATTTCCAGAATCGCGCTAGAGGGGGTTCGATGAGAACACATACATGTTTATAATGACAAGCCGAGGTACAGGTCTGGGAATAACGTGTGAAACAGGCATTTTTATAGGAAAGTACCTGGGCACAAAGGCAAGTCCTTTAGAGAGGCTGTTTCGGTCTCTGGAATCTGTGCTCCTGCCCTTCTGAATTTCTCAGTGGGAACAGAGGTAGTGCCGGGAGCCATTGAGACCGAGGAGCAAGGGAGCCTCAGGGGTCACGTTTGTAGCGCGGGAAGCTTAGTGAGGTCTGTGGGTCGGGGGGGGGGGGGGGGGGGGGGGGGGGGGAAGCAAGAATGGGGGCGCCGGTGCGGGGTGGGAGTGGAGGGTCTGCGCTGGATCAGGGGCGTGGGAAGGACCGGCCAGCCTTTCCTGGGGTTGAGGCTCGGTGTCTCTCTGCATCCGTCAACCCCAAAGTCTTTGTGGCTACAGCCCCCAAGGTTTATTTCTCGTTCCTGTTCATATACACTGCAGGTTAGTTCCTCCGTGTTTTCTTAATTCCAGGAGCTGGCTGAAGGAGCACCCCTGTGGGGATATTAGGGACCTTGATTCAGGAAACTTAGTTACAAGTTACTTACTGATTTAAAAACAGATGTTCTGGGGGTGCAAAACTCGTATGCACGTGTTTCCCCTTGATTAACTGATTAATTGACCATGGATTGTATTCCTCCGTTGGGGTTGCATTTTATCTACTCAGTCTTTTATTTTGTTTTTTTTTTTTTAACATTTATTTATTTTTGAGAGAGAGACAGAGACAGAATGCAAGCGGAGGAGGGGCAGAGAGAGAGGGAGACACAGAATCCAAAGCAGGCTCCAGGCTCTGAGCTGTCAGCACAGAACCCAATGCCGGGCTCGAACTCGTGAACCGCGAGATCACGACCTGAGCGGAAGTCAGACACTCAGCCGAGACACCCAGGCGCCCCTTATGTGTTCAGTCTCGATGCCAAGCCTCCTTCACGGTCAGGGCCTTAAGAGTCTTCTGAAGCATTTTTGACCCTTGGCCCTTCTGCGGAGCACTGTGGTGACGAGCTAGTGGTCCAACTCCTGCCTGAGATGTGGTGGAATTTGGAGGCCAGGACTTTGTGTGTATTTCCTGTTGTAACGCATAAATTCCCCCTCCCCCCCAGTTGGATTATGTATCTGTGGAATTGAAACGACTTCCAGGTCCCCTAGAAAATTTGAATTGCCTTCTGTCAGTTGCTCTGCAATCGGCCCATCGTGCCCAAACTCCCCTTGCTGTGAAGTCTGAAATTCTATGTTCTGTCCTCCTCTCCAGCCGTCATTTGCCATCGGCTGGCTGGTGACGACTGAGTCTTCAATAGTGTTTTGTGGCCATACTTCTCGGGGTTTTGTTTCTTCCGAAAACATCCGAGTGTCCAGTATCCGTCCACATGGCTCACTGGGCCACTTTTCAAAGTCTCTCCTTAAGCGTTAGCTTACCAGCGAGGCCCTCTTCTTCTTCCTGTTTAAAGCAGCACTGCCAACCCCTGTCACTCTCTATCCTTCGTTTTTCTTCTCACTTGCCTGACATGTGATTACTAATTTGTGTCTTACCCACTTCTCCCCTTGGAATGTCAGCCCCTTGAGGGCAGGAGATTTTTGTTTTGGTTTCTTTGTTTTTTGTTTTGTTTTTTAGAGAGCACAAGCTGGGGATTGTGCAGGGGAGAGGGGCAGAGAGAGAGAGAGAGAGAGAGAGAGAGAATCTTAATCAAGCTCCACGCTCAGCTTGGAGCCCGATGTGGGGCTTGATCCCACGACCCTGTGATCATGATCTGAGCTGAAATCAAGAGTCTGGATGCTCACCCAACTGAGCCACCCAGGCGCCCCAGGAATTTTTGTTTCCTGCTGAATTCCCAGCACAGAGACCAGTGCTTGGCTGCCACATGGTTGGTACACGATACTCCTTGAATGAATGAGTACCAATTCGGTATGTAAATGTAACCTAAATTTGTGTCTGCTTATCGATGCAGAGAACTCAAACCACAGAAACGTCAGTGTTATTCTTGACTCCTCCCTCCTTCTCAGCAACGCCTTCCTCGCTCTATCACTGAAGCACATTGATTCAATGTCCAGAATGCACCTTTGATTTGCCCACCCCCTCCACCTGCCCCAGGCCACTAGAGCGATGCTCTCCCAACTGGCCTCCCTCCTTACAGCTTAACACCAATCTTCCTCCTTCGCTGTCAGCTAACGTGAATTGGCTATGTTGATTCCCTGGCTTAGAACCATTTCAAAAATTCATCTTGCTGCAGAAGTCTTTATTTACTTACCACTGTTACTTAGCTCCTGCTATGTATCAGGCACTGCTCTAGGCACTGGGGGATGCAGCCGTGAAGAGGCAGTCCTGCCCCTAGTCATTCTAGTGGTGGAGATAATGGTAAACAGGGGAAATCAAGTAGCTTGTTACCTAGAGATGAGTGCCAAGGACCTTCATTCATTCATTTGACTTGAGAAATGAAAGCCCAGGAAGGATTAGAAGTCCCCAAGCTGGTAGTCTGGGGGTCAGAGCCCAGTGGGGTAAGGAGAGCATCCACGCATGGGAACAATGCGGTGCAGCTTGTCACAGCCTGAGAAGGGCAAGGAGGGCATCCGTAGAGGAAGTCAGTCCTGTGAGGTGACTCAGCCCAAGGGGAGAGAAGGGTGTGCATTCAGGGGGCAGACTGGCACAGGGACTGGAGGCTAATCAGGGAAAAGGTTTCCATGCAGGAGAGGGAGTGCCAGCAGAGGGAGAGAAAGATGAAAAGAAAGAACACTAGAATGAGCTCCATGGTATTGGGTTGAAATTGGAGGTATCTGTGTGAACTTGTGGTTCTGTGTATACATTCTACGTTTATATAGAACCACAGATGTGTGTGTATAATTTATGTACACACTTACAAATATTCCCTAGTTCTGCCTATTGGAAGCAGCTGAAAGCAGTGACATCCCAATAATCTTGAGCACCCTGGCTCTCAGATCTTGGCTTCTAAATACCATTTTCCACTAAAAGGGACCAGAACTTCATGGAGAAACGGTCAGTTCCAGAACTGGAGCAGGGAGGGCCCGAGATGTGTGCAGACATCTGGCTGAGACGGAAAGCAAGGGGGTGTCCAAACAAGGTTGGGGATGAGTTAGAAGGACACAGAGGCCAGCTTGAATGGAAGGGCCCCACTGGCAGATTGGATACAGTGGGATCATCACAACAAACCATGGTGGCTAACGTTCACGGTGCAGTGAGGAATATGGGAAACCATGTATTCACTTAAATATGAACACATGAGCGAATTACATGCTTGACGAGGAACAGAACATTTATGTAGCTTCAAAGTACCTCACTACAAAATGCTAACAAGCTACAAAGGTGGCAGGAATAGCTATAGTGGAGAAGGCTTTGATTTGGGCAGTGGGAGCCCATGTAAGGCTGCTTCTGCGTCCTTTTGACGTATCCTGGTCATTCTTTGAACACATCCTTGCTTTCTGTTCTAGATACATCCTGTGCTTTTCTTTCCCCAACGCTGGGCCTGTGGCTGGCTGTTTCTTCAATCACCATCTTAATCGAGTGATCAAAGTGGACATGACCAGAAATGGGACAGATTAACACCGCGTGCCATCTGATAAGATGCCGTGAGAAGAGCATCGCATCACTTCTGGGACATTCTTGCCAAAGGTACACAACCCAGGCCCAGTCACGAGCAAACCTCAGACAACCTCAACTCGAAGGAAATTCTGCAAAATTATTAGCTCGTAATCCTCAAAAGTGTCAAGGTCATGCAAGTCTGGGAAAGGCGGCGTAAACGTGATCCCTTTGCTCTATAAAAGACCTTATTAGGAACAATTGGCTGGGCGGGGTGCCTGGGTGGCTCAGTCAGAGGAGCCTCCGACTTGGGCTCAGGTCATGATCTCACGGTTCGTGAGTTTGAGCCCCGCATGGGGCTCTGTGCTGACAGCTCGGAGTCTGGAGCCTGCTTCGGATTCTGTGTCTGCCTCTCTCTCTCTGCCCCTCCCCCCTCCACTTGCGCTGTGTCTCTCTCTCTCTCTCAAAAAGAAATAAACATGAAAACAAAAAAAAAGAACAGTTGGCAAAACTTGAACCGGGTCTTGAGATGAGATGGCGGTAATGGGTTGGGGTGCGTTTTCTGACGGCGGCGGCTGCCCCGTGATCACGTAGGGGGGTGCAGCTTGGAGGACATTCACTGAAGTCTTCAGGGTGGGAGATCAGCAGATCAGCGGCTTATTCTCAGATCCTGCGGAAAAATAAAATTCTTTGTACTCTGCTTCTGAGTCTTCTGTAAGTTTGTGATTTCCGTGAGCTTCCAAATTTAAAGTGCCTCTAAAATGGTTGATAAAGGAAAGCTAAAGACCTTTTTGAAAGTTGAGTGTCATCTCTGGAATGTTGCCGTCGGTCTCCACCTCTTACTGGGCATTTATCGTGAACAACAGCACATAACCTCGAGTCTGTAAGCCAGCAGCGTTTTTGAATTTCTTGGTCAGGAAGTTCTTTCCAGATTCATCCTTTCAAAAGGCTGCCTCTTTGGGGCACTTGGGTGGCTCAGTCGGATACGTGTCTGACTTCGGCTCATGTCATGATCTCATGGTTTGTGGGGTCGAGCCCCGCGTCGGACTCTGCTGACAGCTCAGAGCCTGGAGCCTGTTTCAGATTCTGTGTCTCCCGCTCTCTCTGCCCCTCCCCCGCTCATGCTCTGTCTCTCAAAAATAAATAAATGTTAAAAAAATATATAGATAGATAGATAGATAAAGTCTGCCTCTTTTCCTTTTGACCAAGAGTTATTAATAAAATCACTAAGCATTGTTATTATTTATATGTGTGATGTTATTGCTCCTACAATTCATAACTATTATTATAACTATTGCTATTACACATTGCTTTGCCTTAAAATGCGAGAGGTTTATGGCCGAAATCTGTCAGGGTTCCTAGCTGCCGGCACAGAAGCTGACCCTAGTCAGTTAGGCAGTTTCCAGAAGCTCAGGGAGGGCTTGAGAAGAGACTCAGGGTGATGATTCCAGGAGCAGACGATTCCAGGCCGCAGAAGCGGCCCGGGAGGAAGCTGGCCCTGCTCTGAGCACAGGATGCTGCTTTGGTTTACTGTGCCCTCGTCTGCCCCAGTGCCTGGACTCCCGCCGTCTGCACAGCCAGCCAGAGACAGCCCCCTAGCTCTCCCAACCCTTCACTGGCTTCACTAGCTCTTAGTCACATTGGGTGTGGATGAATCCGATTGGTGGATGCTAGGTCACATGACAGTACTCTGGCAAGAGAGTCTAGTATTTTCAACTTAAACGGGGGTAGATAGACTTGGCACCTATCAAGGTACATAAGTGATGAATTCCCCAAACATAAAAAGGGGTACAGATGTTGAATGGCCAAAATGAGTCACAAGGATCCGCTATGCAGTGCTTACGAGGCATATGCTGACTAAATGTGGCTTAAGCAATATGGCTTTGTATCTCCCGTAAGTCCAGAGGTACGTGGCTCTGAGTCCCTTTGGCAGCCAGGACCTCCCAGCACCATTCACAGACTGTGATGTAAGCAGCACCCACTGGGGCTGTGCAGTGGAGTGACCCTGCTGGCCATTCAAGCTCTTCTTTGACCCTCTTAACTCTGTCCTCATTGCCCAGTGGCTGCAGCAGCAAGCATCACGCCGTCACACAGCAACGTCTAAGACCTGACAAAGTGAGAGGGTGCGTTTTCATAGTTATGTGCTTTGTTTCTTTTTTAATCAGGGAGGAAAATCTCTGCCAGCTAAGGGCGGCATATACGGTCGTGCAGGTCGTGCACTGCACAGCTCTAGGGGATGCCATTCATGTTACAGTCTTTGCACCTTTGATCAAGTTCTTGTGACAGTTTTCCTGCACCTGCCACTACTGGGTCTTGAGGAAGGGGGCCTTTCCCTAATTTGTAGGAACACACCTTGAAGGCTGGCTTTGGCCGTGTTCCTCAAAGCCACCGGCAGCTCTCAAATTTCCCAGCGGCCAGCGGGCAGGGATTAGCTGAGGAGCCCATATTCCTGGAGTACGTTTCTGCCACACGCCTGAACAAAACTGGGCCTCTGTAACCCAGGAGGGAAGAGGGATGGCGGCCAGTTGGGTGCATCGGTGCCCGCCCCAGTGACAAGGAGCATGCTCAAAGAGTAGGGGCTTGAGTGAGTGATTCAGAGATGGAAGAACGTGGGCCATAAAAAGGAAGGAAATTTTGCCACATGCTACAACAGGGATGGACCTTGAAGACATTCTGCCAAGTGAAACAAGCCGTGAAGACAAACAGTGTATGACTCCGTTCACAGAAGTTCCCCAGAGGAGACAAATTCATGGAGGAAATAGAATAATGGGTCCAGGGCCCGGGGGACTTGCTGTCTGATGCTGTCCGATACAGAGTTTCACTTTTGCAAGAAGAGAAAGTCGGGAGCTTGGTTGCACAACACTGTCAATCTACTTAACGCCGTATGTACACTTAGAAATGTTACGTGTTTTCACCGCAATTAAAAAAAAACCCCAAACCTCCTTTAAGCTAGTAATCCCGGGTTACAGAGTAATGGAGTCTATTTTGGGGAAATGATCTGAGCTGGAGACGAAGTTTTAGGCGTGAACATATTAATTGAAAAGCCTACTTTTCAAAAACAAAAATAGGAGCCTGGGTGGCTCAGTTAGTTGAGTGTCTGACTCTTGGTTTCCGCTCAGGTCATGATCTCATGATTCGTGAGTTCGAGCCCCCGGTGGGGCTCTGCACCCCCCTCCCCCTGCCTCCCCAGCCTGCTTGGGATCCTCTCTCTGCCTCTCTGCCCCTCCCCTGCTCTCTCGTGCGCACTCTCTCTCAAAATAAGTAAGCAAACTTAAAAAAACAAAACTACGAAGAACCGTATCTTTAATAATGGGCGAATGTGGGTCCACGCATGCCGGCAAGTTCCTTGTGGCCATCAAGAAACGCAGGTTGGACATGGCTTTTGCCTTGGAGGACCTGGCTGCCGGGAGCCCCCCAGCCACCCGGAAGTTGTGAAGCCCGCGGAGGTGACCGTGGACTTCACCCAGGAGGAAGGGGTGCTCCGCAGCCTGCCCAGGGGGCTGACAGAGCACCACAGGAGGCTGGTTTCTGGGAGCCGAGTGTTCGCATTCCAGAGGGAATCTCCCAGTTGTGAGGGAGGAGAGGGAGCAGCCAGATGGGGTGAAGGAAATTCCAGGGCAAGCGGGCAGCTATGGGAACTGCAGAAGCTGCTTTGGGAACTGCAGAAGCTTCTTCCAAAGCAGGACGCTTTGATACAGCCTGTCCTGAGGGGTGAAAACGGACCGGCCCTGCCTGGGGATGAGGAGGGCCGGGGACCGTGCTGGCCGGCAGAGGAGCCCCAGGTGCACTGGAAGGAAGCGGCCAGCTGCTGTTTTCATCCCCCAGCAGTGGGGTTTTCAGCTGGAACGCGTGGGAACCACCGGGGTGAGGACTCAGAGAAGACCCCTCCCTCCAGGCTTTCAGGGTGTCAGGACGGGGGAGGCCCGGAGGGCCAGGCTCAGGCTGCAGGCTGGAAACCTCTCCTACGACCTTGCTGCACAGGGGGGTGTTCTCCCTGTGCGTCTGGGGTGGGGGCAGAGTCGGGGACCGGGGCAGGGGCCTGCACCCCAGCTATCCGTGAGGGCGGGGATCGAGGGCTCTGGTATCTGCAGCTTCCGGGGGGGGGGGGGGGGCTGCCCCCGCCGCGGGTGACAATTTGTGACTCACTTGTGAAGCAGCAGGAAGAAATCCGATTCCAGCCCCGCCTCCCCGATCGGCCCATTAGCTTGACTTTCCGTGCTTTCAATGGTGTATCCGCCCCCATCTAACCTGCCGGGGCTCCCCTCTTACAAAACCTGTGCCCTGCTCGCCCCAGCGAGGGGTAAACCACGCCTCCTGCCGGTGTGTCCCCGGCCAGGCTCCGGAAGTCTCCAAACCAGGGCAAACGACTGACCTAACACCCCTGCCCTCACCTGAGTCACGCGGGTTGCGTTGCTTCATGAAGACAGTTTCATAAAACTGGAAACGCTGGCGCGGGGGGCCTTGTTCTCTGGCCCTTGGTCCCCGCCCGTCACCATTTCTTCTCTAAGTGTGTTTTCCTGTCTGTGTGGCGCAAGCACGTACATTAAAAAGACGGGGCTTGGAAACGCGTTTGGAGACACGGAGGGGCCAGGGTTTGGTGAGCGGCCGTCTGACCGACTGGACGGATGGATGTGTGTCCCGTGGGTCTCCTTGGATCCAGGACAGGGGGACGCTCACTTTGGGCCCAGGAAGCCACAGAAGCAGGCACGGTGCCTCGGCCAGCCTCAGCCGGGGAAAGTGGCCCCTGAACCAACCCTTACCCTGTCGCAGGCCAGGAGCACTAAGTGACCCATTAGAAAACTTGTGTTGGGGGTGGGGGCGCTGAGGGCGGAAGGAAATCATCCATTTGAGGGAGACAGGCGCGTGTCACAAGCATTTTACTGATCAGAGGGTCGGGGGCAGGCCGGGCCCAGGGAAGCAATCACCCCCAGGGTTCTGGAAGCTGGGGGCGGGCCCGGAGCACCCCCTCCCCCCAGGGATCTGGGTCTGCAGGGCATCAGTGGAGTCCCGCCTGCTCAAAGTACTTGTGGCAGGCGGCTGTGAGGGCGGCCACGAACACCATGAACTCGTTGAAATCCACCTCGGCGTCTCCGTTGGCGTCCAGGTCCTTGAGCAGTTTGTCCACGGCGTCCCTGTCCCTTTTATTCTGGAGACAGAGGCCCGGGGTCAGCGCGGTGGGCCCTCTGGGGCTGGGCGTTAGGGGCGGTGGGGGGAGGGGGGGGACATCGGAGTCACCGAGTCGCCGGGCTCTAGGAAGCTCTGAACTGCCCGAAGGTGTGTGCCGGCTCGAACTAAGGCACTAACTCACGTTTTCTTTGTTTTAGGCCGAATTTGAATTGCACTATGCTGTGCAGGCGCGCGCGTTCGTGAAGTTTTGCAGGGGGTCGTCTCTGGATTGGTTAAGATGCCCTAGGGTAGTGACTATTCCCAGGAAACGCAGCCACTCGCGCGCCACCCCTGCACGCCGCCTGCTTTGCAAGGTCACCTCACTGAACCGCGTCTGGTCCACGCACCCAGCACCCGTCTGGTGCCGCGCGAGCCTCGGATCCTCACGCCCAACGGCGGGAGGCAGAGGAGGGCAGGCCCCGGGTTTACAGGTCCCTGGGGAGGCCCCCTGGGCAGAGTGAGACCAGCTGCCATCTGCACCCTGTCAGCCCCACTAACACCAGGCAGCATGTGGCCCAGCAGGCAGTGCAGCAGGGGTGTTTGTGGCCCGCAGCCTTGGTGGGGTGCAGCCGTGAGGGACCAGCAAACGCAGCCTCACAGATGGCCCTAGATTCCCCCACCCCACCCGCACCGCTCAGGTTCAGGTTTGCATCCCTCGCTCTCCCACTTGCCCCCCCTCCCCTGCTGAGAAAGAATCCTGGTGCTGAGTGGATTGTGACTCTAACTCCTAACTCTGGTTTTAAGGATTGACCTGGCTGCACTGGCTCCCGGCTCCCGTTCCCACAGCTCTGGAGGCCTCAGCCCCTAGGGCAGCTGATCCTTTCCTGGACCGATAGCCTCCCCCTGCCCCCCTGCCGGCTGCTCCGGGCACCCCCTCGGCCCTCCCGCGCCCTCCCTGCGTGCCCCCACCGCCCGCGCCCCTGGGCGTTCACCTGCAGGAAGCCAGGGAGCTCCTTCTCCATGAGCGTCTTCAGCTCCCCCTTGGTCAGGCTCTGCTTGTTGCCCTCGGCCCCCGCGTACCGGGCAAAGACGTCAATAATCATGCCCATGGCCGTCTCCAGTTCCGTCATGGTGCTGGATGTGGACCCACCGTCCTGCTGGGAGCTGGCTCGGGAGCTGGCTCGGCCGAGGAAATGTCCCACCGGAGGCTTCTTGGCGCCTTATAAGGCCCAGCCTCATATTGACACAGAGGGTGGGCCAAACAGGGCTGGACGGTCTGCAGGCCCTGCCCCTCCCCCCTCTGCGTTGCTCAGTCCCTGAAATGCACTGTCGACACTTCCTGAAACCTCGCCCAGCCCACACCTGTGGTGCACCCACATTTTCCCCGTGCTTCCCTTGTCTTGGGGTCATTCATCACTGATTCGCCGACACCATGGTTGGGGGACAGTAAGCGGGGGCCTGGTGGGCGTTTGTTGAGTAAGGGATGTGTGGACCGGTCCTGTCCGGTCCTCTGGCCCCTGTGCACATGGACTTGAGGGGGACCTGCACGCCGTGGGCCAGCGTCAGGGAGGCTGTCTGAGTGAACGTGGGACGCAGCACGGTTTTGCTCCCGTAGAGCTTAGCAGAACTCCAGCCAGGACCAGCTTACCCCTCGGTCCCGCTCCCCAAAGCCGCAGCTGGACGAGTGAGGCAGGCAGAGGCATCCAGGCCACACCGCTAGATGAAGGGCCCACCCTGCCCGGCCCCTCAGCCCCCCTGTCTGCTCCTGCTTTCTCCTGCCACCTGGCTAGGGGGCCCCAGGGGCACCGTGTGCTTTCCAGACCTGAAATGCTAAGCCCGTGTCTCCCGATGGCCTGTGCGGAGGACTCACAGTCTATCAGAACCTCAAGGGCCTGTGGCAGATGCAACAGAGCCCCACAGAGCCGAGCCAGAGCTCCATGAGCACCAGCCGCCTTTCCCTCGGTCCCCAGGGGGCGGTGCTTTGGGGGCCCGGCTGCCTGGCCTGGATGCCAGATACCGAGGGAACCCCAGGGTGGTGGGAGGTGAAGCCGGCTCCACACTCAGCCCCAGCCTGGCACCCTCCAGGAGCAGCAGCGGGTCCTAGGACAGTCCCTCCTCCTTTCCCAAGACCTTGCAGGGGAGGCTTAGCAAGGCCCCCGCAGGTGGACTCATGCTGTGCTGGCCAAGTCCCTCTTAGGGTGAGACTCCAGGTCCCTGTCTCCTGGGGCTTCACCAGCATGACAAAAGGGTGCCAGAGGTCCCCTCATGACACTTGTTGAAAGGGAAGGAAGAGTGTTCAGGGATGTCACAACAGGGCTTGGGACTATCGCAAGGAGAGGGGACTGGCTCAACTCCCAACACAGCAGACCAGGCTGGGGGAGCAGAGGGCGGGTGTCAGGGGGTGGGAAATTACTAAGAGGAGGCAGACAGGGTTGGGGGATTCTGACTGAAAGCAGGCCAAGGGCTTACCCTCCAAAGCGGGGGGGGGGGGGGGGGGTGGTGAGGGGTGGAGAATTTGGTCAGACATCAAGGGTGGGGAGGTGGCTTCCAGATTCTTGCTACAGCTGGGCTGGGCGGGCAGAAGACAGACAGGCCCAAGGAGGGGGCAGGTGCAGAGGAGACTGAAGGCGGGTCAAGGGGAGTCTGCCAGACCCAGGGGTGAAGACCCGGCTGGGGGCCAGCAGGGGCTGGCCAGCATTATCTAGGACACGGCAGAGGATGCTTCTCCTCCCCCACCCCGATAATTTAGTGAGGAGTGTGTGGGTTTTTTCCAATGTTTTGTTTTCAAACTTGTCACAAAAGTCAAAGCAAGCCCAAAGACCTCTCCTGATGGAGATCTTTGTAAAAAGATTTTTTTAAGGTTTATTTATTTTTGAGAGAGACACACACACACACACACACACACACACAGAGTGTGTGAGGGGGAGGGGCAGAGACAGAGGGAGACACAGGCTCCGAAGCGGGCTCCAGGCTCTGAGCTGTCAGCACAGAGCCTGACGCGGGGCTCGAACTCACACACAATGAGACGGTGACCTGAGCTGAAGTCAGACACTTAACCGACTGAGCCACCCAGGCACCCCATCTTTGTGGGGATTTTTTTTTAAAGCAGTTAGATGATCACCGTCAGAGTAAACGCAGAAAAGAAGGCCCAGCGGAAGTCACTGACCGCCTCTGACAGCTGACCATGCAGGAGGTAACATGGGGGCATGTGACTTTTTTTTTTTTTTTTTTTTTTTACATTTATTCATTTTTGAGAGACAGAGAGAGACAGAGCACAAGCGGAGGAGGGGCAGAGAGAGAGAAAGGGAGACACAGAATCCAAAGCAGGCTCCAGGCTCCGAGCTAGAGCCCGACGCGGGGCTCAAACCCCCAAACCTCGAGATCATGACCTGAGCCGAAGTCGGACGCTCAACCGCCTGAGCCACCCAGGCGTCCCTTGTGACTAACTTTCCAGATAGGTCTCCACTCTTAACATTTTAACAGCAACTGCTGTTACAAAGAAAACGACAGGTCCGAGTGGTGTCACTTGGGCCGAGTCCCCAAACTGGGCCTCCAGACCTGATCTAGCTGCAGGTCTGGCCTCCCCCAGGAATGCAACCTGACCAACGGGTCAGAATTATCTGATCAGCCCAGTGAAGTAGCTGGCCTCAGCCCCTTCCCCCCAAAGACAGATGGTCTGCAGGCGATTCCCTGATTCCCTACCTCCCTACCCAGGGAAAGTGTGCTGGCCCGCACGGTCCTTTTGCTGATAACCTCTCCCAGCCCCTTTCCTGTAAAAACCTTCCATTTTGTACACCTCCTGGGAGCTCCCCTCTACTTGCTATCTGGGGTGCTGTCCAGTTCCTGAATCCCTTAACAAAGCCAACGAGCCCTTCAAGTGTACTAGGTTGAACTTTGTTTTTTAACACTACATTTGTCTGCAAGGCTAGTTTCTTCCCGAAAGGAGATGGCAAATTGCATCAGGCAGAAAAACCTTTCTGTCCCCGAGCAGGTCCGGGGTGATCTTTCGTCCCACCCTCCAGACCTGGGCGCCCCGCGGTCGCTGGTGCCCCTTTACAGCATGGAGATTCTGTGGGGTCCCCGGGTAACAGGAGCGTCAGGGGTCACAGGATCTGGGAGACTGTGGTCTTCGCGGGCCAGCCTGTCGGGAAGGGACCAGCGTGGCTCTTCGGAGGAGCCTGAGCTGGGAGAGAAAAGTGCTCCCGTCTCAGCACAAATGCCTCCTCGAATTATGCTCCCCGGAATCGTCTGCCAGGCTGAGCCAGCCCTCTGCGTGTGGGCCCTCCCCCACATCCAGCACAGCATGCAGGGCAAACAGGAACCACAGAAAGACAAAGACCTGGGAGGCCCTGCCCAAGAGACAAAAGGCTGCCTGCCCACTAGGAGCCCAGAGTGTCGCCCACTTCTGGGGGGGACGGGCTGCCAGGAAATGTCTCCTGTGGGTCCGGGCCCTGGGTGGGGTCAGGGGCTTTCGGGGAAAGGCACGTGGGCAGCGGGGCAGGTGAGGCGTGGCCTGCCATGGGAACAGCTCGGCAGGCTCTGGGGTCCGGATCACTGGGAGGAGGACATCTATGCTCAGCAAACATGACCCAAAGCCCCTCGCGTGTGGCCCAGGTCGGCACAGACCCATCAGGCACAGGTCCCAAGCCATGTTGGTGCGGCCAGTTCTGAGTCACCCAGGCCCCTGCACGGGGTTGGGGGTGC
>NW_026058571.1:0-26135 GCF_023721935.1 Panthera uncia
CCTCCCCATGATGCCCACCTCCCATGATGCCCACCACCCCATGATGCCCACTTCACATAATGCCCACCTCCCTGTGATGCCCACTTCCCGTGATGCCCACCTCCCATGATGTCCACCTCCCCATGATGCCCACCTCCCATGATGCCCACCTCCCCATGATGCCCACCTGCCTGTGATGCCCCTCCCATGATGCCCACCTCCCTGTGATGCCCACTTCCCCGTGATGCCCACGTCCAGGCCCCAACCTCCAGCCCGACCCCCTGCAGAAAGTCTACCGGTAAGCATTTCCAGTCTAGAAAGTGACAGGTATTTTGTGTGTGTTGGGGGGAGGAGCCTGCCTCCCCTCGCCCCCCCCCCCCCCCCCCAACACCAACACACCGAAACAGGTTTCCTGGATTTGCCAGAACGAGGAGCTGAATTACCACAAGGCAGCCCGTCAGACTCAGCCCTGCTCGGTCCTTCTTGTCCACACCTGCTCATCCTCGCGTTTCCTCCATTCATCCGTCAGATTTGGAGGCCCTGCCCTGGGCCAGACACGGGGCCAGGCGCCCCGGCACTCAGGGGCACACAAAATGGACCAAGGCCAAGTTCCGCGCCCTAGTGGGGGAGACAGACAGACGGACAGGTGAATCAATAAACGAGCATGCTCGTTCTGGGTGCAGAGAAGACTGAGGACAGCAAACGGGGTGAGGGACAGGATGTGGCCACTGTCTACTGTCCCGCCAGACCGGCTGCTGCCATCCCACCTTCCTCCCCTCCCCCACCCCGAGCAAGAAGAGGGGCTTTGGGGGACAGCCGTGGGCCCCCCACTGCAAGCCCCTCGGGAGTGGACAGGACCTGCTGGCTCTGAATCTGCAGGAGCCAAGGCTGCCACTGCGGACGCCGGTGTGTTTTAGTTCCCGGAGCCTGGGGCCCGACCGGCAGTTCGCAGACGGCCTTTCCTGCTGCGGCAGCGCCCCCTGCTGGGGCAGGAGCTGTTCCTGCAGCTTCGCGGCCCGCCCGGTCCCGCAGTCGCACACCCACTGGAGGGGGCCTGGGGCCGCTTTATTCTCATCCTCTGTCCCAGGCAGACCCCCTCCGGACAGGCAGGCCTCCCTTTGGTGATGAAGGTCATGAAGAAGAATCTCTCATTCTAAAAGAAATGGGTTCCTTTCTCTATGATTGGGGCTAACAGCGTAGGTCACTTTGGAAAATGATTTTTTTAATGTCTATTTATTTTGAAAGAGAGAGAGGAGATAATGAGGGGGGAGGGGCAGAAAGAGAGGAAGAGAGGGAATCGCAAGCAGGCTCCACACTGGCAGCACAGAGCCCGATGTGGGGCTCGAACCCATGAACCGTGAGATCATGACCTGAGCCTCTAAGAGTTAGACATTCAAGAGCCAGACACTCAACCGACAGAGCCACCCAGGCGCCCCGGAAAATGATCTTTTAACCTTTTGGCAGGGAAAGGAGTCTCTTCAGAAAGGTAGCTCTGAAAATTCTAGATCAACATGTCCGGGGCACAATTAAGAGCGCTCGTACCAGATTTAACAAGTTCGATCCCTAACCTTGGGTTGGACTGAGCTGGCACCCGACCCGTGCAGCTCTTGAAGAAGAATCCAGTCTTACTTTCCTTGGTGTCCTCAGGCCTCCCATGGTGCTTGACTTCCTAGCAAACATGTGATCGGATCACTGTATTTGCCTTTCTGTCTCCCATTCCTGACCCAGCGTCCACTGTATGTCTGGCCGTTCCTTTGCTCTGCCAGCCTGACAGTCATTTGCTCAACAGCTGAGTGTGACAGGTCACCTGCCGACAGCACAGCGGAGGCCCAGCGGGACTGACAGAGCCCATGCCTTCCCGGAGGTGGGGGAGGCAGACCCCAGAGTGACACAGACACAACTGTGATAAGCGCCTTGAAGGGCACACGGTGGGTATCTTTCAGGGTCAAGGTGAAGCTGGAGGGGGGTGAGCAAGGGAAGAGAGGCCCAAGACAAGGTCACTGATGGGGCGGGAGCCAGACCCTGTAGGGTAGGACAGGCCAGAGAACAGAATTCAGATTTTATTCCAAGGTCATGAGACGCTAATGACGGTTTTAGGCAAAGCCCAATATATCTGGCCCGTGGTTTTTAGAGACAGTTTTGGCTGCTGCGTACTCTGTGGAGAGGGGCTTGGAGAGGGGACGGGGGAAGCAGGAAACCACTTAAGAGACCACCGAGTGGCTGAGTTGGGGTAGCCTTGGGATGGACAGAGAGGGTGCATTTGGGACGTGTCGCGGGTGCTGCCTGCAGTCATACTGATGAATTAGATGTCAGCCCTCACTTCTGACAGCAGATCATCTTAAGCCAAATTCCTTAGAAGACAGCGCCGTGAGTCTGCGAAGCTTCGTTCCTGGTAAAGAAAGTGGGTCTTGCAGCAGAGAAGACCCAAGCTGGGTTCCAGCCGTTTGGGACTGGGTCTCACATCCAAGGGCAGCTGGTGACCTGGCTTCCCTGTCTGTTGTCCTGAGCCCATTTTTCTTATTTGCTTTCACTGGCAGGGGAAACAAACAACCCTTTATGAACTAATGCTTTTCATCTACCCATGCTGCCCCTTCTGAGGGCAGTTTAACCGAGATAGGTTTAAAATCTTAAAATCCCAGACCATTATTAGTTTGCTCTTCTTAGGTCTTTTGTTTCAAGAAATACTTGGTTTATATATAAAGTTTTATTTGCACACCGCCTGCCCATGTGTCTACATGTGGTCCGTGGGAGAGCGAGTAGGTGAGGCCATGCGGCCTTGAGGTTCTTACTGTCTGGCCCTTTGGGGGCCCGTCCTAGATCATACAGTGAGCAGGTTCACACGGGGTTGCACTTTTATTTTTTAATTTTTTTTAATGTTTATTTATTTTTGAGAGGGACAAGAGGGCGAGTGGGGCAGATGCAGAGAGAGAGGGAGACACAGAATCCGAAGCAGGCTCCAGGCTCCTAGCTGTCAGCACAGAGCCCGACGTGGGGCCCAAACTCATGAACTGCGAGATCACGACCTGAGCCAAAGTCGGCTGTTTGACTGAGTCACCGGGGTGCCCTGGGGCTACACTTTTATACCCATGACGGATCCCCCTCCTCGGTCCAAGGCTCGTATTCCTCAAGTTCTGGCTAGAGGAAAAGAAGCCACAAGCTGCTTACCAGCTCATTAGTACCCAATTTTATGTGTGTTCGTAAGCTGACTTCTGGACGCCTGAGGCTGCCCTTGGACTAAGCGGATGTCAGTTGGACTCCGGGACACTGAGCGCTCATTGTGTTCTGTAAGCAGGTGTGGAAGTGAAGAACATCTCGACTCCGGTGTGGTTGGCGGGGTGCCCCTCTCAAGCGTTCTTAAACCCCATCCCTGTTTATTCTGGAAAGCAGGAGAGCTCCAGACCCAGCAGCAGAGATGGGTCTACAGAGGTCACCCACATGACAACTGGCCCCCTCCCCCAACTTTTATGGACTTCTGAGAGGGGGAAGGACCAGTTTTCCAAGATCCAGAAGGGTCCCCCTTAAATCTCCAGCTGGTTGGGGTGGGAGAGGAGGGGGCTGGAAGGTCTGAAGGCGGCAGTGCCTGGGCAGAGGTGGGCCTGCCTCCCGCAACCCCCATTCTTGAGACCAGGGACTTTCACCTAGTATCTGTCTTAAGCTATGCAAACCGGCTTCAAGTCCCCATTCCAAACAAGGCCATGCACTAATCTCTATTTAGGACCTCAGGGACAGCACCAAGTGACTAAGAGAATTTCAGAACCCAAGGTCACTTAGAGATAAGCTGCACATGTGATCATGTAAGTTATCATCTAAACCAGCGGGGTTTTTTTTGTTTTTTTTTTTTTAAGTTTATCTATATTTGGGGTGCCCAGCTGGCTCAGTCGTAGAGCATGCAACTCTTTGATCTCAGGGTTGTGGGTTCAAGCCCCATGTTGGGTGTAGAGATTACTTAAAAATAAAATCTTAGGGGCACCTGGGTGGCTCAGTCGGTTAAGCGTCTGACTTCAGCTCAGGTCATGATCTCCTAGTTCCTAGGTTCAAGCCCCATGTCGGGCTCTGTGCTGACAGCTCAGGGCCTGGAGCCTGCTTCAGATTCTGTGTCCCCCTCTATGCCCCTCCCGGACTTGTGCTCTAAGATAAATAAATACTAAAAAATTTTTTTTTAATCTTAAATAAAATATTTAAAGTTTATTTTGTTTTTTAAAGTAATTGTGTCCAGTATTTTTTTTTTTTTTAAGTAACGTAAAGTAAGTGATCTTTTACTGGTTATTCTTTTAATTTTCTCAACCCAATTTACTTTTTTGTAGGTAATGAAAGTAAATATCTAAGCATTATATATTCCTAATAAAGTTTTACTTTATAGCGCACTTGTTAACGTATGCTTTCCGGAGTTTGGGGATATTAAATCTCAGCCTAAAAATTATTCTAAGTTTTTTCATAATTTGCCCTAATCACTACCTACCTTTTAATATTAATAAGTTTAAAAAGCATTTTAGCAACACGGACGTTATGTAAGAAACATTTTCGGATTCAGTGACTATGTCATCGGAATATACTAACTACAGCAGTCCCCAGTAATTGCCCAATATTAAATGGAGCTCACGGGTGCTTTCAGCTTCTACATTCAGGAGTTCCTTAATTTGTAATCAATGAACTACCTAAATAAAAAACTGTATTATGTGCGACATAGAAGAAAGCCAAGGTGGAGACTATGTTAGCGGCTTTTCATGATATCTGGCTAAGTGACAATATGCCTACTTTACCAGCCTCTGAGATCTATGAAAAATGACACAAAAGCTGCCTAAGCTGTATGTGTATCTGGGGTCCAGCGCCCTCTAGGACCATTAATAAAATAGATTCAAGTCAAGATCAAAGCCCTTATGCCGGCAAAACATTTTTCAGATTCCATGCTGTCGGGGGGAAAGAACAAAATCCTAATACCACTCATTCACACAAGTGATTTAAGTGTTTACTTTGAGAGGAAAGAAACATACAATTCTGTGAAATACCAGGTAAGGTTTTTCACTTCAGCCTTTTTTTCTTTGAAGTTTATTTATTTTGAGAGAGCGAGAGTGTGCTAGTGTGGGAGGGGCAGAGAGAGAGAGAGGGGGAGAGAGAATCCCAAGCAGGCTCTGCACTGACCGCACAGAGCCTGACTCGGGGCTGGAACTTCCCAACTGTGAGATCATGACCTGAGCCAAAATCAGGAACTGGTCGCTTAACCGACTGAGCCAGCCAGGCACTCCTCACATTAGCCTTCTAAAGGAGGTGCTCCCAAGCCACTTTTCCTTATCCCTAAAATCATGAGCAACAGGTCTATTTTCAATCACACAAAAAAGGAAATATGTGAAGTCCTTTTCAGAAGAAAAGCCTTTCCAATAAAATGTAAACTTTTTATTAATATTTAAATTATAAACCAAATGTTGGCAACCACATATAGACTTGTTTGCTGTGGACAAACGAAGACTGTGGGGGCATACTTTCAAATACAACTTCAGAATCAGATGCGATAAATCAATCCATCTCAGAAATTCTACCGTTTCCTTCGGCGTATAACCCATGATATAAAAAGTTTAATATAACGTGAAACAACTTACCATCTACCCTCAAAGTAAGCTACAGAAAATGGAATCGGTACTAGGATCGAACAATGACAAGACCTGAACAGCTCAGCAGTTTTTCCTAAGAGTATAAAATATATACACTTTGAAAAAATAATACTGTGAGTTGAGCTGTAAAACCCAGAAACATAGCAGTCCTGCCACAGTGCACAGAAAAGCTCCTTCCTTTTCTTCTCCGAACCCGGTCCCATCCCGGACCAAGCAGCTCTCAGCTTAGCATTGGAAGACACACAAAACCAAACATCCTTACGTGAAATCAATAAGACGGGGAAATGAGTGTGCAAAATATAAACATGTCAGACTCCAACATCGTGTATGTCTATCAGCAGAATTTCCAAATGATTTAATACTCGAGATAATCTCAGGCAGGGTGCCCTTGCAGTGCTGCCCGGGGGACTCAGATCTGAGGTCTCTCGCTGCAACAGGGAAAGTGGTCCTCGGTCCGAAACAGGACGGGGGGTTCGTAGCCGCTCTGCTGGGGCCGGCCGGAGGGCGCCTTGCTGAAGAAGGAGGGCCCGGTAATCGTGTGCAGCAGTTTCCTGAACGCGCTGGGGAAAGCGCCCAGCTCGGCCTCCGCCCTGGCGACCTGCTCCTCCATCCTGGCCACGATGGCGCCGATCATCGCCACGAAGGCCTCGAGGCGGTCGATCTTGCTGTAGACCTGCCGCATCTCGGTGGCCTTCGCGTAGATGCGAGGCACGCCCTCGCTGACGACGTGGGAGGAGTCCCCGCGCAGCATGTCCAGCATACCCACGAACTCGTCCACTCTGGTGAGCAGGTCCTCCAGGCTGGCGTCCAGGGCCTCGACCTCGGGCCGCGCCCCGGCTCCGGGCAGCAGGCAGGCGGCGTAGCCCGCGGCGGCGCGGCGCAGCAGCGGCAGGTCGCGGCCCGGCGCGCCCGACTCTGGGCCCTCATCCTCCCACGGCCCCGAGGCGCTGCTGTGGCTCTGGGACACGTTGCCGCTGTCCCCGCTCCAGACAGCTCCCTGCAGCTCGGCCTCCTCTGCCCCCGGCCCCTCGGGCGGCAGCCCACGGTCGGCTGGAAGCCCCTCCATTGCCGGCTACGGCCGGGCTGCCGCCCAACTTCCGGCCTCCCAGCCTTGCTCCGCCCCCTCCGCGCGCGCGCGCACGCCCTTGCTTCCGGCTTCCGCGCGCACACGGGCGGTCACGCACGCGCACCAATCGGTTTCCAGCCCCTGAACGCTCGTGCTCGCGCACGTGCTCACACACTGAACCCTTTTTAACACGCGAAGGTGTAAGGGAACTATTTTGAGATGCGTGCATCCTCAGTCCACTTTTACACACTCGTGTAACCTCCATCCAGATCAGACATAGAACATGTCAAGGGCCCGTGAAGAGCTTCCTACCTTCCCTAGTTTCTTCTTGCTGCTTACAGTGAAACGAAAGAGAAGAGAAATAAACTAAAGGAAGGTTCCTGAAAGCTTGATATTCTTGATGACTTTGAAAGTTCTCAGCTTCTTTCCACATAGTCCCCAACACTTGGTATTGTCAACATTTTACTTTTCAGCCACGCTAGTGGATGTATAGTGATTGCTAACTCTTTGTGGTTTTGACCTGCATTTCCCTGATGAATCATGAACTTTTGCACCTTTTTATATACTTTCTGGCCATGTGGATATTCCCTTTTGTGAAGTACCTGCTCAAGTCTTTTGCCGATTTTTAAATTGCGTTGTCTTTTCCTTATTGATCTATAGAAGTTCTCAGTACAATTTTAATATGAGTCGTTTGTCATATAGCTACTGAAAAGATCTCTTCCCACTCTTTGGCTTGCATTTTTACTCTCTTAGTGGTGCTTTTGATGAACACTTCATAATTTTAATAAATTCCAGTTCATCAAACAAGGAAAGTTTTGAGAGTGAAAGGGGGCACTCAGGACACAAGATATAAAATCTTGGGTAAACCATATAATTATTATGGACTATAAGGATCATATTATGATCATTAGAGATCATATGTCCAATGCCCACCCTAGAGCGACAGGTGGAAATTGACACCCAGAAAGATGTGTTCAAGGTTAACCAACTTGTCCAAGGCCACAGAGCAAGTAATTGGAGGGACTGGGACCTAATGAAGGATGACTCCAAAACCTTTGGAATCAAACAACCTCCATTCACTATCATAATCGTTATAATATTATCACCACTAGTATCTGCTGGTGCTTTGGTATTTGCAAAACACTTTCATGCACATCATCTCACTTATGCATCTTCCCACTGACATACTCAGGCTGGGATCACTGGTCTTTATTTATGAGACTGGAAAACGAAAGCTCTGATCTGTGCCACTGTGCAAGCAGGGTCCCTCCAAATTCTGCTAGGGTGGCACAGGTTGAACATGCCTGGAAATAGACTCCATCCATTCCACAATGGCCTTCTGTCAGTGCTCAAAAACTTTTTGTTAAATGAATATTAAAGCAGCATTTACGGGGCCCTGCTGTTTTGTAGGTCCTGTAGGTGGTGAGGACTGAGACCAGAACCTGCCCTCAAGGAACCTCCGGTATGGCAGAGACACTTATATTTTAGGGAAGGAGGCCTGCTCTCGAAAACATTCCCTAAGGTCCTTGAGTCCAGGTGGTGAGGAGGGGCTAAGCACAGAGCCGAATCAGAAGTGGCCCTTTGTCTTGGGTTGGTTACAGTCCGGTGAAGATGATGCAGGCAGCCTGGGTCCAAGGACCCAGAGATGGGCCCTGCAGGACCAGCTCTGTGAGCCAGAAAAAGTAAAAACAGAGTTTACTGAATAGCATGAGTGGGCATTTAGCAGATAGAATGTCTGGGAGACTCAGAAAGGAAAGGAGAATGAGTCTGTTCCTCACTTGGGGTTAGGGGTTTATATTGGAAAGGGGTGTAGCGTATGTGTTCCTTCAGGAATCCAGGGTAGGGTCTGACCGAAGGCGAGCGGCAGGTGAATAAAGGTGTTATTTATAGATCATCGAAGGTACGGGAGTACTGATCCGCTGAGGTTTGTTCAAAGCTAATGTCGTGGAACATGTTTGGGATCCAGCTCTTTTTAGATGTTATCAGGTGTTTGGGGGGGGGGTGTAAGACAAATCTATCTCCTTTTCCCCTGGAAGTGGGAACACAGCTTCTTTGGCTTATTCGGATGCAAAATATAGAACTTGAGTAAATGGAACTTAGCAGAAAAACAGCAGAGACAGAGCCTTTCCAAAATGGAGTCCCTTCAGCTCCCCTACCTCAAAGAGAGGCCAAAACACTCTGACCAGAACAACCCAACCCAGCGAGAGAGAAATCCCCCCAGGACAAAAAATTCTGGGAGCCAGTGGTGGAGAGTACAGAATTGAGAGCCCCAGTTTTTGACTTAAGGGCCCTGTCCCAGAAGAGAGAGCAGGTACTGTAGTTAAGAGTAGCGACTGTAGTAGACCCAAAATGGCTCAGGTTCAAATTCTGACCAAAAGCACTGTTTTTAACCAGTTTTTCATCTGACAGGTTTATTGAATTAGGTTAAATGAATTAATCTGAGCACTTACAGCAGTGCGTCCCTGGATGGTAAGCGCTCTGAACGCCAGCCTGTCTTAATCAAATACGAGGGAGGGAGAATTGCTTTCACTTAAAAAAAAATTAAGTAAAAGAAAAAGTCCGGGACGTAAGAACCTCTGCGCTCCCAAAGGCCTATTAGAGAAGGGGGCGGGGCAGGGCGCGGGAAGCAGGTGGAGGCTGGCGTGCGCCCGCCCGCTACGGAGTCCCCTTTGCGTGCGCGCGCCCGCGCCTGGGCTCGGTCCGAGGCGTGGCCGTAAGGGGGCGGGGCCGAGTCCCGAAAGTGGCGCGAACACGCCCACCGCCGGTGACGGCTGCGCGGACTCCTCCGCCGCCCGGCCTCCGTGTGGGTCCCAGGCTTTGCTTCCCGGAGCGGTTTGCAAGCGGACGGCGTGAGAGGAGGAACTCGCAGAGGTAATTCGGAATCACTGCTGACCCGTCGACGCCCGCGGCAACGGTTTGGCGGGACAGATGCGGCCCTTGGACGTCGTCGAGCTGGCAGAGCCGGAGGAGGTGGAGGTGCTGGAGCCCGAGGAGGATTTCGAGCAGTTCCTGCTGCCCGTCATCAACGAGATGCGGGAGGACATCGCAGCGCTGACCCGGGAGCACGGCCGGGCGTACATGCGGAACCGGAGCAAGCTGTGGGAGATGGACAATATGCTCATCCAAATCAAAACGCAGGTGGAGGCCTCGGAGGAGAGCGCCCTGAACCATCTTCAGAATCCCGACGATGGAGTCGAGGGCAGAGGGACCAAACGGTGCGAGAAGGCGGAGGAGAAGGCCAAGGAGATCGCGAAGATGGCAGAGATGTTGGTGGAGCTGGTCCGGCGGATAGAGAGAAGCGAATCGTCGTGAAGGCGGGCGGGCGGTAAGGCCGGGGGCCGGCGGGGCCCGATGCGGGTCCTGGTCGTTGCCGTCAGCGTGATTGAACAGTTTTCTGGGTGGTAGTAATATTCCAGGAGTGAAGGTACAGCCTCAGTCGCACTGCGTCGGAAATTGGGCAGTGGGAGCAAAGCTGAGGTCAAGAGGAAAATGGGTGCGTGCTAGATTGGACAGGTGCTAGGACGTCCAGAGTTTTGTGGTTCCTCCCGCCCCCGCTGGCAATTCAAGAAGAGTTAAAATAATTTCGAGTTTGTCTTTGTGAAACCCCAGAGTCAGTCCCAATAGGACAGTTGCCGCAGGGAGAGTTGCCTAGGCACTTGGCGGGGGCGGGAACCAAAGAAAACCTAGCCCTTAGAGCAAAATAGGGGAGGGTGAGAACACAGGGGGGAAAAATGGGAAAATGTGAGGCTGTAGGCGTTTACTAGAAATTTCCAGGTTCGTGTCAGAGGGTGGGTGGTTAATTGAATTTTTTTTTTTTTTTTTTTTTTTTTTTTTTTTTTAAACATCAGGTTGCAGAAATCTGGGACTCAGTGTCTTGATGGCAAATTTCTGCCAATTGTGCGTCGGGTTCACAGCTCATGGACTCTGGTCACCTGGTAAGGCTGGGCTGACAACTCGAGGAAACTGAAACAGCTTGTTGTTTATTCTGTTTTTTTTTTTTTTTTGGTTTTTATCCGTGTGGCACAGTCTCCCCTAGGGTCAATGGTTATGTATCCGCACCAGAGGAGAATGGGTCTCCTGGGTGCACAGCAAGCCAGTAAAAAACTGACATGGAGCTTTTGCAGTGAAGAAGGATAGGCTGTTTATAGGTATGACACCACCTAGGAGAATGGGGACCGCATGCTCCAAGTGCGAAGCTGCCCAGTGGCTTACAGGTGAGGGTTTTGGTTTTTGTTTTAAGTAGGCACAATGCCCAGTGTGGGGCTTGAACTTATGACCCTGAGATCAAGAGTCGTGGGTTCTACGGACTGAGCCAGCCAGGCACCCCCCCCCCCCACCACCCAAGTGAGGGTTTTTAAGGGCGAAATTTGGGGCAGGAGGCCCCTGAGAGCTGTAGATTGGAGGTGAAGTCGTTAACACGTGTTACTTAGTTATTTCTGCTGCCCTTTCGTGTGGTCTCAAGGAACTGTGTTTTATGTTGAGAGACTTGGAATCTGGAAAATATCTCTATTTCTTATGTTAGAGATTTCATTAGGTACATCTGATGGTTATGTTGACCAGCTGCTTGTACCAGCCTAAACTAACTGCTTCTACGTGTACAAGTTGGGGAGGGGGGGTCGCATTCCTTCACATTCCTTTGAATGATATTCGAGCACTCCTGTCTCTTGGGCCTGGGTCTGCATGTTGCCTGGCCGGTCCAGCCGTGCCTGGGGACAGTAAGATCTCCAGAATTCGTTCTCTCGTCTGAACTAACACGACGGATGCCGGGTTTAGTTGGGTTAGACTGTCCTGAAAAATAACTTTTGTCCGAGAAATACTCTTGCAGGGGAAATGGGGCTTAATGAAAAGTTGTTTCAGTTGTCACGTTAAATCACGTTACTTTACTGTGTCTGAAATGTTGGGGCATGGCCTTGCACCTTGCTGTTATCCATGTGACCTGATTGTTGTCTGGGACTTGTGTAGACGTGGGACCAGAATCTTCTACCTTTAGAGGTGCATGGACGACGCTCCTCGGGTGTACCTGGTGACCCGAGTAGGGGTGAGACTGCTGTGGGGAAGACGGAGAAGGAGTAGAAGGCAGTCGTAGATGGGAGATGGTTGTGTGTGTATTCTGGAACTTCACTTCCCGTGGGACGGAGGAGAGCTGTGTTCTGTGGCATATTGTCTGGGCTGTGTTGCGCCACCTGCCAGGTGACTTTATGTAGGTAACCTAGCCGACCCTGAATGACAAAGAAGTTTGGACAGGGAATGACCGAGTACCATCACTGTGGTAATGCGGGCGTTCCGGAGTATTGCGTCAAAGAGACCATCTACAAAGGGTCCGGGGACACTGGAGAAAGGAAAAGGCAGCATCAGGGCCCATCTGGTTGATCAGGGTAGACCTCACCAGGACTGGAAGTCAAAATCAGACATGCAATAAATGTTTGTTTGCCTTGAAAAACAAAGATCTCTAAACCCCCCCCCCTTTTTTTTTTTCAAATAAATACGTTGTTCAAATGGCCAAAGTCCCTGCATGTGTTAATACATTTCTTTTGAAACGAACGTGCTTCTTTGAGCGCAGCCTCGGCAAGCAGGACCGAGCTGCTTGAAGTTTGAGGTTCTCTGTGAGCCTGGAACCGTGAGGGAGAATCGCTTGTGGCCGGTGCTGTGGGGATAAGATGACAGGACAGTGAGCTCTTGACAGGGATGAACTTGAGGCCATCGTCTGGCCTGAGCCCCTGCTTTTCAGCAGCTGAGGTCTGTGTAGCCAGTGGGCGTGTAATGTGCTTCCCGTCTGCTCCAGGGCAGCAGGAATGTGAAGGGAAGGCCTGGACCTGGACGAGCTGGGACAGGTAACTGCACCGCAGGGTGCCTGAGAGCCAATGACTGTCCTTGAATGCCGAGTACAACTTCTAAGAGTAGAAACCAGTGGGGGCATCAGAAGCTCAGGAAGGGACTTGAGCTGCAGCACTGGGGAGTGACTGGGGGGCACTGCGGGGACCAGTAAAAGTGGGGAGCAGAGGAGAGAGGGCTTCATTAGAGAAATGATTCCTGTTCATGAGCTTGTGCTAATGGATGCTCAAAGCCACAGGACAGGCAGGGTGCAATTTCCAGAATCGCGCTAGAGGGGGTTCGATGAGAACACATACATGTTTATAATGACAAGCCGAGGTACAGGTCTGGGAATAACGTGTGAAACAGGCATTTTTATAGGAAAGTACCTGGGCACAAAGGCAAGTCCTTTAGAGAGGCTGTTTCGGTCTCTGGAATCTGTGCTCCTGCCCTTCTGAATTTCTCAGTGGGAACAGAGGTAGTGCCGGGAGCCATTGAGACCGAGGAGCAAGGGAGCCTCAGGGGTCACGTTTGTAGCGCGGGAAGCTTAGTGAGGTCTGTGGGTCGGGGGGGGGGGGGGGGGGGGGGGGGGGGGAAGCAAGAATGGGGGCGCCGGTGCGGGGTGGGAGTGGAGGGTCTGCGCTGGATCAGGGGCGTGGGAAGGACCGGCCAGCCTTTCCTGGGGTTGAGGCTCGGTGTCTCTCTGCATCCGTCAACCCCAAAGTCTTTGTGGCTACAGCCCCCAAGGTTTATTTCTCGTTCCTGTTCATATACACTGCAGGTTAGTTCCTCCGTGTTTTCTTAATTCCAGGAGCTGGCTGAAGGAGCACCCCTGTGGGGATATTAGGGACCTTGATTCAGGAAACTTAGTTACAAGTTACTTACTGATTTAAAAACAGATGTTCTGGGGGTGCAAAACTCGTATGCACGTGTTTCCCCTTGATTAACTGATTAATTGACCATGGATTGTATTCCTCCGTTGGGGTTGCATTTTATCTACTCAGTCTTTTATTTTGTTTTTTTTTTTTTAACATTTATTTATTTTTGAGAGAGAGACAGAGACAGAATGCAAGCGGAGGAGGGGCAGAGAGAGAGGGAGACACAGAATCCAAAGCAGGCTCCAGGCTCTGAGCTGTCAGCACAGAACCCAATGCCGGGCTCGAACTCGTGAACCGCGAGATCACGACCTGAGCGGAAGTCAGACACTCAGCCGAGACACCCAGGCGCCCCTTATGTGTTCAGTCTCGATGCCAAGCCTCCTTCACGGTCAGGGCCTTAAGAGTCTTCTGAAGCATTTTTGACCCTTGGCCCTTCTGCGGAGCACTGTGGTGACGAGCTAGTGGTCCAACTCCTGCCTGAGATGTGGTGGAATTTGGAGGCCAGGACTTTGTGTGTATTTCCTGTTGTAACGCATAAATTCCCCCTCCCCCCCAGTTGGATTATGTATCTGTGGAATTGAAACGACTTCCAGGTCCCCTAGAAAATTTGAATTGCCTTCTGTCAGTTGCTCTGCAATCGGCCCATCGTGCCCAAACTCCCCTTGCTGTGAAGTCTGAAATTCTATGTTCTGTCCTCCTCTCCAGCCGTCATTTGCCATCGGCTGGCTGGTGACGACTGAGTCTTCAATAGTGTTTTGTGGCCATACTTCTCGGGGTTTTGTTTCTTCCGAAAACATCCGAGTGTCCAGTATCCGTCCACATGGCTCACTGGGCCACTTTTCAAAGTCTCTCCTTAAGCGTTAGCTTACCAGCGAGGCCCTCTTCTTCTTCCTGTTTAAAGCAGCACTGCCAACCCCTGTCACTCTCTATCCTTCGTTTTTCTTCTCACTTGCCTGACATGTGATTACTAATTTGTGTCTTACCCACTTCTCCCCTTGGAATGTCAGCCCCTTGAGGGCAGGAGATTTTTGTTTTGGTTTCTTTGTTTTTTGTTTTGTTTTTTAGAGAGCACAAGCTGGGGATTGTGCAGGGGAGAGGGGCAGAGAGAGAGAGAGAGAGAGAGAGAGAGAGAGAGAATCTTAATCAAGCTCCACGCTCAGCTTGGAGCCCGATGTGGGGCTTGATCCCACGACCCTGTGATCATGATCTGAGCTGAAATCAAGAGTCTGGATGCTCACCCAACTGAGCCACCCAGGCGCCCCAGGAATTTTTGTTTCCTGCTGAATTCCCAGCACAGAGACCAGTGCTTGGCTGCCACATGGTTGGTACACGATACTCCTTGAATGAATGAGTACCAATTCGGTATGTAAATGTAACCTAAATTTGTGTCTGCTTATCGATGCAGAGAACTCAAACCACAGAAACGTCAGTGTTATTCTTGACTCCTCCCTCCTTCTCAGCAACGCCTTCCTCGCTCTATCACTGAAGCACATTGATTCAATGTCCAGAATGCACCTTTGATTTGCCCACCCCCTCCACCTGCCCCAGGCCACTAGAGCGATGCTCTCCCAACTGGCCTCCCTCCTTACAGCTTAACACCAATCTTCCTCCTTCGCTGTCAGCTAACGTGAATTGGCTATGTTGATTCCCTGGCTTAGAACCATTTCAAAAATTCATCTTGCTGCAGAAGTCTTTATTTACTTACCACTGTTACTTAGCTCCTGCTATGTATCAGGCACTGCTCTAGGCACTGGGGGATGCAGCCGTGAAGAGGCAGTCCTGCCCCTAGTCATTCTAGTGGTGGAGATAATGGTAAACAGGGGAAATCAAGTAGCTTGTTACCTAGAGATGAGTGCCAAGGACCTTCATTCATTCATTTGACTTGAGAAATGAAAGCCCAGGAAGGATTAGAAGTCCCCAAGCTGGTAGTCTGGGGGTCAGAGCCCAGTGGGGTAAGGAGAGCATCCACGCATGGGAACAATGCGGTGCAGCTTGTCACAGCCTGAGAAGGGCAAGGAGGGCATCCGTAGAGGAAGTCAGTCCTGTGAGGTGACTCAGCCCAAGGGGAGAGAAGGGTGTGCATTCAGGGGGCAGACTGGCACAGGGACTGGAGGCTAATCAGGGAAAAGGTTTCCATGCAGGAGAGGGAGTGCCAGCAGAGGGAGAGAAAGATGAAAAGAAAGAACACTAGAATGAGCTCCATGGTATTGGGTTGAAATTGGAGGTATCTGTGTGAACTTGTGGTTCTGTGTATACATTCTACGTTTATATAGAACCACAGATGTGTGTGTATAATTTATGTACACACTTACAAATATTCCCTAGTTCTGCCTATTGGAAGCAGCTGAAAGCAGTGACATCCCAATAATCTTGAGCACCCTGGCTCTCAGATCTTGGCTTCTAAATACCATTTTCCACTAAAAGGGACCAGAACTTCATGGAGAAACGGTCAGTTCCAGAACTGGAGCAGGGAGGGCCCGAGATGTGTGCAGACATCTGGCTGAGACGGAAAGCAAGGGGGTGTCCAAACAAGGTTGGGGATGAGTTAGAAGGACACAGAGTCCAGCTTGAATGGAAGGGCCCCACTGGCAGATTGGATACAGTGGGATCATCACAACAAACCATGGTGGCTAACGTTCACGGTGCAGTGAGGAATATGGGAAACCATGTATTCACTTAAATATGAACACATGAGCGAATTACATGCTTGACGAGGAACAGAACATTTATGTAGCTTCAAAGTACCTCACTACAAAATGCTAACAAGCTACAAAGGTGGCAGGAATAGCTATAGTGGAGAAGGCTTTGATTTGGGCAGTGGGAGCCCATGTAAGGCTGCTTCTGCGTCCTTTTGACGTATCCTGGTCATTCTTTGAACACATCCTTGCTTTCTGTTCTAGATACATCCTGTGCTTTTCTTTCCCCAACGCTGGGCCTGTGGCTGGCTGTTTCTTCAATCACCATCTTAATCGAGTGATCAAAGTGGACATGACCAGAAATGGGACAGATTAACACCGCGTGCCATCTGATAAGATGCCGTGAGAAGAGCATCGCATCACTTCTGGGACATTCTTGCCAAAGGTACACAACCCAGGCCCAGTCACGAGCAAACCTCAGACAACCTCAACTCGAAGGAAATTCTGCAAAATTATTAGCTCGTAATCCTCAAAAGTGTCAAGGTCATGCAAGTCTGGGAAAGGCGGCGTAAACGTGATCCCTTTGCTCTATAAAAGACCTTATTAGGAACAATTGGCTGGGCGGGGTGCCTGGGTGGCTCAGTCAGAGGAGCCTCCGACTTGGGCTCAGGTCATGATCTCACGGTTCGTGAGTTTGAGCCCCGCATGGGGCTCTGTGCTGACAGCTCGGAGTCTGGAGCCTGCTTCGGATTCTGTGTCTGCCTCTCTCTCTCTGCCCCTCCCCCCTCCACTTGCGCTGTGTCTCTCTCTCTCTCTCAAAAAGAAATAAACATGAAAACAAAAAAAAAGAACAGTTGGCAAAACTTGAACCGGGTCTTGAGATGAGATGGCGGTAATGGGTTGGGGTGCGTTTTCTGACGGCGGCGGCTGCCCCGTGATCACGTAGGGGGGTGCAGCTTGGAGGACATTCACTGAAGTCTTCAGGGTGGGAGATCAGCAGATCAGCGGCTTATTCTCAGATCCTGCGGAAAAATAAAATTCTTTGTACTCTGCTTCTGAGTCTTCTGTAAGTTTGTGATTTCCGTGAGCTTCCAAATTTAAAGTGCCTCTAAAATGGTTGATAAAGGAAAGCTAAAGACCTTTTTGAAAGTTGAGTGTCATCTCTGGAATGTTGCCGTCGGTCTCCACCTCTTACTGGGCATTTATCGTGAACAACAGCACATAACCTCGAGTCTGTAAGCCAGCAGCGTTTTTGAATTTCTTGGTCAGGAAGTTCTTTCCAGATTCATCCTTTCAAAAGGCTGCCTCTTTGGGGCACTTGGGTGGCTCAGTCGGATACGTGTCTGACTTCGGCTCATGTCATGATCTCATGGTTTGTGGGGTCGAGCCCCGCGTCGGACTCTGCTGACAGCTCAGAGCCTGGAGCCTGTTTCAGATTCTGTGTCTCCCGCTCTCTCTGCCCCTCCCCCGCTCATGCTCTGTCTCTCAAAAATAAATAAATGTTAAAAAAATATATAGATAGATAGATAGATAAAGTCTGCCTCTTTTCCTTTTGACCAAGAGTTATTAATAAAATCACTAAGCATTGTTATTATTTATATGTGTGATGTTATTGCTCCTACAATTCATAACTATTATTATAACTATTGCTATTACACATTGCTTTGCCTTAAAATGCGAGAGGTTTATGGCCGAAATCTGTCAGGGTTCCTAGCTGCCGGCACAGAAGCTGACCCTAGTCAGTTAGGCAGTTTCCAGAAGCTCAGGGAGGGCTTGAGAAGAGACTCAGGGTGATGATTCCAGGAGCAGACGATTCCAGGCCGCAGAAGCGGCCCGGGAGGAAGCTGGCCCTGCTCTGAGCACAGGATGCTGCTTTGGTTTACTGTGCCCTCGTCTGCCCCAGTGCCTGGACTCCCGCCGTCTGCACAGCCAGCCAGAGACAGCCCCCTAGCTCTCCCAACCCTTCACTGGCTTCACTAGCTCTTAGTCACATTGGGTGTGGATGAATCCGATTGGTGGATGCTAGGTCACATGACAGTACTCTGGCAAGAGAGTCTAGTATTTTCAACTTAAACGGGGGTAGATAGACTTGGCACCTATCAAGGTACATAAGTGATGAATTCCCCAAACATAAAAAGGGGTACAGATGTTGAATGGCCAAAATGAGTCACAAGGATCCGCTATGCAGTGCTTACGAGGCATATGCTGACTAAATGTGGCTTAAGCAATATGGCTTTGTATCTCCCGTAAGTCCAGAGGTACGTGGCTCTGAGTCCCTTTGGCAGCCAGGACCTCCCAGCACCATTCACAGACTGTGATGTAAGCAGCACCCACTGGGGCTGTGCAGTGGAGTGACCCTGCTGGCCATTCAAGCTCTTCTTTGACCCTCTTAACTCTGTCCTCATTGCCCAGTGGCTGCAGCAGCAAGCATCACGCCGTCACACAGCAACGTCTAAGACCTGACAAAGTGAGAGGGTGCGTTTTCATAGTTATGTGCTTTGTTTCTTTTTTAATCAGGGAGGAAAATCTCTGCCAGCTAAGGGCGGCATATACGGTCGTGCAGGTCGTGCACTGCACAGCTCTAGGGGATGCCATTCATGTTACAGTCTTTGCACCTTTGATCAAGTTCTTGTGACAGTTTTCCTGCACCTGCCACTACTGGGTCTTGAGGAAGGGGGCCTTTCCCTAATTTGTAGGAACACACCTTGAAGGCTGGCTTTGGCCGTGTTCCTCAAAGCCACCGGCAGCTCTCAAATTTCCCAGCGGCCAGCGGGCAGGGATTAGCTGAGGAGCCCATATTCCTGGAGTACGTTTCTGCCACACGCCTGAACAAAACTGGGCCTCTGTAACCCAGGAGGGAAGAGGGATGGCGGCCAGTTGGGTGCATCGGTGCCCGCCCCAGTGACAAGGAGCATGCTCAAAGAGTAGGGGCTTGAGTGAGTGATTCAGAGATGGAAGAACGTGGGCCATAAAAAGGAAGGAAATTTTGCCACATGCTACAACAGGGATGGACCTTGAAGACATTCTGCCAAGTGAAACAAGCCGTGAAGACAAACAGTGTATGACTCCGTTCACAGAAGTTCCCCAGAGGAGACAAATTCATGGAGGAAATAGAATAATGGGTCCAGGGCCCGGGGGACTTGCTGTCTGATGCTGTCCGATACAGAGTTTCACTTTTGCAAGAAGAGAAAGTCGGGAGCTTGGTTGCACAACACTGTCAATCTACTTAACGCCGTATGTACACTTAGAAATGTTACGTGTTTTCACCGCAATTAAAAAAAAACCCCAAACCTCCTTTAAGCTAGTAATCCCGGGTTACAGAGTAATGGAGTCTATTTTGGGGAAATGATCTGAGCTGGAGACGAAGTTTTAGGCGTGAACATATTAATTGAAAAGCCTACTTTTCAAAAACAAAAATAGGAGCCTGGGTGGCTCAGTTAGTTGAGTGTCTGACTCTTGGTTTCCGCTCAGGTCATGATCTCATGATTCGTGAGTTCGAGCCCCCGGTGGGGCTCTGCACCCCCCTCCCCCTGCCTCCCCAGCCTGCTTGGGATCCTCTCTCTGCCTCTCTGCCCCTCCCCTGCTCTCTCGTGCGCACTCTCTCTCAAAATAAGTAAGCAAACTTAAAAAAACAAAACTACGAAGAACCGTATCTTTAATAATGGGCGAATGTGGGTCCACGCATGCCGGCAAGTTCCTTGTGGCCATCAAGAAACGCAGGTTGGACATGGCTTTTGCCTTGGAGGACCTGGCTGCCGGGAGCCCCCCAGCCACCCGGAAGTTGTGAAGCCCGCGGAGGTGACCGTGGACTTCACCCAGGAGGAAGGGGTGCTCCGCAGCCTGCCCAGGGGGCTGACAGAGCACCACAGGAGGCTGGTTTCTGGGAGCCGAGTGTTCGCATTCCAGAGGGAATCTCCCAGTTGTGAGGGAGGAGAGGGAGCAGCCAGATGGGGTGAAGGAAATTCCAGGGCAAGCGGGCAGCTATGGGAACTGCAGAAGCTGCTTTGGGAACTGCAGAAGCTTCTTCCAAAGCAGGACGCTTTGATACAGCCTGTCCTGAGGGGTGAAAACGGACCGGCCCTGCCTGGGGATGAGGAGGGCCGGGGACCGTGCTGGCCGGCAGAGGAGCCCCAGGTGCACTGGAAGGAAGCGGCCAGCTGCTGTTTTCATCCCCCAGCAGTGGGGTTTTCAGCTGGAACGCGTGGGAACCACCGGGGTGAGGACTCAGAGAAGACCCCTCCCTCCAGGCTTTCAGGGTGTCAGGACGGGGGAGGCCCGGAGGGCCAGGCTCAGGCTGCAGGCTGGAAACCTCTCCTACGACCTTGCTGCACAGGGGGGTGTTCTCCCTGTGCGTCTGGGGTGGGGGCAGAGTCGGGGACCGGGGCAGGGGCCTGCACCCCAGCTATCCGTGAGGGCGGGGATCGAGGGCTCTGGTATCTGCAGCTTCCGGGGGGGGGGGGGGGGCTGCCCCCGCCGCGGGTGACAATTTGTGACTCACTTGTGAAGCAGCAGGAAGAAATCCGATTCCAGCCCCGCCTCCCCGATCGGCCCATTAGCTTGACTTTCCGTGCTTTCAATGGTGTATCCGCCCCCATCTAACCTGCCGGGGCTCCCCTCTTACAAAACCTGTGCCCTGCTCGCCCCAGCGAGGGGTAAACCACGCCTCCTGCCGGTGTGTCCCCGGCCAGGCTCCGGAAGTCTCCAAACCAGGGCAAACGACTGACCTAACACCCCTGCCCTCACCTGAGTCACGCGGGTTGCGTTGCTTCATGAAGACAGTTTCATAAAACTGGAAACGCTGGCGCGGGGGGCCTTGTTCTCTGGCCCTTGGTCCCCGCCCGTCACCGTTTCTTCTCTAAGTGTGTTTTCCTGTCTGTGTGGCGCAAGCACGTACATTAAAAAGACGGGGCTTGGAAACGCGTTTGGAGACACGGAGGGGCCAGGGTTTGGTGAGCGGCCGTCTGACCGACTGGACGGATGGATGTGTGTCCCGTGGGTCTCCTTGGATTCAGGACAGGGGGACGCTCACTTTGGGCCCAGGAAGCCACAGAAGCAGGCACGGTGCCTCGGCCAGCCTCAGCCGGGGAAAGTGGCCCCTGAACCAACCCTTACCCTGTCGCAGGCCAGGAGCACTAAGTGACCCATTAGAAAACTTGTGTTGGGGGTGGGGGCGCTGAGGGCGGAAGGAAATCATCCATTTGAGGGAGACAGGCGCGTGTCACAAGCATTTTACTGATCAGAGGGTCGGGGGCAGGCCGGGCCCAGGGAAGCAATCACCCCCAGGGTTCTGGAAGCTGGGGGCGGGCCCGGAGCACCCCCTCCCCCCAGGGATCTGGGTCTGCAGGGCATCAGTGGAGTCCCGCCTGCTCAAAGTACTTGTGGCAGGCGGCTGTGAGGGCGGCCACGAACACCATGAACTCGTTGAAATCCACCTCGGCGTCTCCGTTGGCGTCCAGGTCCTTGAGCAGTTTGTCCACGGCGTCCCTGTCCCTTTTATTCTGGAGACAGAGGCCCGGGGTCAGCGCGGTGGGCCCTCTGGGGCTGGGCGTTAGGGGCGGTGGGGGGAGGGGGGGGACATCGGAGTCACCGAGTCGCCGGGCTCTAGGAAGCTCTGAACTGCCCGAAGGTGTGTGCCGGCTCGAACTAAGGCACTAACTCACGTTTTCTTTGTTTTAGGCCGAATTTGAATTGCACTATGCTGTGCAGGCGCGCGCGTTCGTGAAGTTTTGCAGGGGGTCGTCTCTGGATTGGTTAAGATGCCCTAGGGTAGTGACTATTCCCAGGAAACGCAGCCACTCGCGCGCCACCCCTGCACGCCGCCTGCTTTGCAAGGTCACCTCACTGAACCGCGTCTGGTCCACGCACCCAGCACCCGTCTGGTGCCGCGCGAGCCTCGGATCCTCACGCCCAACGGCGGGAGGCAGAGGAGGGCAGGCCCCGGGTTTACAGGTCCCTGGGGAGGCCCCCTGGGCAGAGTGAGACCAGCTGCCATCTGCACCCTGTCAGCCCCACTAACACCAGGCAGCATGTGGCCCAGCAGGCAGTGCAGCAGGGGTGTTTGTGGCCCGCAGCCTTGGTGGGGTGCAGCCGTGAGGGACCAGCAAACGCAGCCTCACAGATGGCCCTAGATTCCCCCACCCCACCCGCACCGCTCAGGTTCAGGTTTGCATCCCTCGCTCTCCCACTTGCCCCCCCTCCCCTGCTGAGAAAGAATCCTGGTGCTGAGTGGATTGTGACTCTAACTCCTAACTCTGGTTTTAAGGATTGACCTGGCTGCACTGGCTCCCGGCTCCCGTTCCCACAGCTCTGGAGGCCTCAGCCCCTAGGGCAGCTGATCCTTTCCTGGACCGGTAGCCTCCCCCTGCCCCCCTGCCGGCTGCTCCGGGCACCCCCTCGGCCCTCCCGCGCCCTCCCTGCGTGCCCCCACCGCCCGCGCCCCTGGGCGTTCACCTGCAGGAAGCCAGGGAGCTCCTTCTCCATGAGCGTCTTCAGCTCCCCCTTGGTCAGGCTCTGCTTGTTGCCCTCGGCCCCCGCGTACCGGGCAAAGACGTCAATAATCATGCCCATGGCCGTCTCCAGTTCCGTCATGGTGCTGGATGTGGACCCACCGTCCTGCTGGGAGCTGGCTCGGGAGCTGGCTCGGCCGAGGAAATGTCCCACCGGAGGCTTCTTGGCGCCTTATAAGGCCCAGCCTCATATTGACACAGAGGGTGGGCCAAACAGGGCTGGACGGTCTGCAGGCCCTGCCCCTCCCCCCTCTGCGTTGCTCAGTCCCTGAAATGCACTGTCGACACTTCCTGAAACCTCGCCCAGCCCACACCTGTGGTGCACCCACATTTTCCCCGTGCTTCCCTTGTCTTGGGGTCATTCATCACTGATTCGCCGACACCATGGTTGGGGGACAGTAAGCGGGGGCCTGGTGGGCGTTTGTTGAGTAAGGGATGTGTGGACCGGTCCTGTCCAGTCCTCTGGCCCCTGTGCACATGGACTTGAGGGGGACCTGCACGCCGTGGGCCAGCGTCAGGGAGGCTGTCTGAGTGAACGTGGGACGCAGCACGGTTTTGCTCCCGTAGAGCTTAGCAGAACTCCAGCCAGGACCAGCTTACCCCTCGGTCCCGCTCCCCAAAGCCGCAGCTGGACGAGTGAGGCAGGCAGAGGCATCCAGGCCACACCGCTAGATGAAGGGCCCACCCTGCCCGGCCCCTCAGCCCCCCTGTCTGCTCCTGCTTTCTCCTGCCACCTGGCTAGGGGGCCCCAGGGGCACCGTGTGCTTTCCAGACCTGAAATGCTAAGCCCGTGTCTCCCGATGGCCTGTGCGGAGGACTCACAGTCTATCAGAACCTCAAGGGCCTGTGGCAGATGCAACAGAGCCCCACAGAGCCGAGCCAGAGCTCCATGAGCACCAGCCGCCTTTCCCTCGGTCCCCAGGGGGCGGTGCTTTGGGGGCCCGGCTGCCTGGCCTGGATGCCAGATACCGAGGGAACCCCAGGGTGGTGGGAGGTGAAGCCGGCTCCACACTCAGCCCCAGCCTGGCACCCTCCAGGAGCAGCAGCGGGTCCTAGGACAGTCCCTCCTCCTTTCCCAAGACCTTGCAGGGGAGGCTTAGCAAGGCCCCCGCAGGTGGACTCATGCTGTGCTGGCCAAGTCCCTCTTAGGGTGAGACTCCAGGTCCCTGTCTCCTGGGGCTTCACCAGCATGACAAAAGGGTGCCAGAGGTCCCCTCATGACACTTGTTGAAAGGGAAGGAAGAGTGTTCAGGGATGTCACAACAGGGCTTGGGACTATCGCAAGGAGAGGGGACTGGCTCAACTCCCAACACAGCAGACCAGGCTGGGGGAGCAGAGGGCGGGTGTCAGGGGGTGGGAAATTACTAAGAGGAGGCAGACAGGGTTGGGGGATTCTGACTGAAAGCAGGCCAAGGGCTTACCCTCCAAAGCGGGGGTGGGGGGGGGGGGTGAGGGGTGGAGAATTTGGTCAGACATCAAGGGTGGGGAGGTGGCTTCCAGATTCTTGCTACAGCTGGGCTGGGCGGGCAGAAGACAGACAGGCCCAAGGAGGGGGCAGGTGCAGAGGAGACTGAAGGCGGGTCAAGGGGAGTCTGCCAGACCCAGGGGTGAAGACCCGGCTGGGGGCCAGCAGGGGCTGGCCAGCATTATCTAGGACACGGCAGAGGATGCTTCTCCTCCCCCACCCCGATAATTTAGTGAGGAGTGTGTGGGTTTTTTCCAATGTTTTGTTTTCAAACTTGTCACAAAAGTCAAAGCAAGCCCAAAGACCTCTCCTGATGGAGATCTTTGTAAAAAGATTTTTTTAAGGTTTATTTATTTTTGAGAGAGACACACACACACACACACACACACACACAGAGTGTGTGAGGGGGAGGGGCAGAGACAGAGGGAGACACAGGCTCCGAAGCGGGCTCCAGGCTCTGAGCTGTCAGCACAGAGCCTGACGCGGGGCTCGAACTCACACACAATGAGACGGTGACCTGAGCTGAAGTCAGACACTTAACCGACTGAGCCACCCAGGCACCCCATCTTTGTGGGGATTTTTTTTTAAAGCAGTTAGATGATCACCGTCAGAGTAAACGCAGAAAAGAAGGCCCAGCGGAAGTCACTGACCGCCTCTGACAGCTGACCATGCAGGAGGTAACATGGGGGCATGTGACTTTTTTTTTTTTTTTTTTTTTTTACATTTATTCATTTTTGAGAGACAGAGAGAGACAGAGCACAAGCGGAGGAGGGGCAGAGAGAGAGAAAGGGAGACACAGAATCCAAAGCAGGCTCCAGGCTCCGAGCTAGAGCCCGACGCGGGGCTCAAACCCCCAAACCTCGAGATCATGACCTGAGCCGAAGTCGGACGCTCAACCGCCTGAGCCACCCAGGCGTCCCTTGTGACTAACTTTCCAGATAGGTCTCCACTCTTAACATTTTAACAGCAACTGCTGTTACAAAGAAAACGACAGGTCCGAGTGGTGTCACTTGGGCCGAGTCCCCAAACTGGGCCTCCAGACCTGATCTAGCTGCAGGTCTGGCCTCCCCCAGGAATGCAACCTGACCAACGGGTCAGAATTATCTGATCAGCCCAGTGAAGTAGCTGGCCTCAGCCCCTTCCCCCCAAAGACAGATGGTCTGCAGGCGATTCCCTGATTCCCTACCTCCCTACCCAGGGAAAGTGTGCTGGCCCGCACGGTCCTTTTGCTGATAACCTCTCCCAGCCCCTTTCCTGTAAAAACCTTCCATTTTGTACACCTCCTGGGAGCTCCCCTCTACTTGCTATCTGGGGTGCTGTCCAGTTCCTGAATCCCTTAACAAAGCCAACGAGCCCTTCAAGTGTACTAGGTTGAACTTTGTTTTTTAACACTACATTTGTCTGCAAGGCTAGTTTCTTCCCGAAAGGAGATGGCAAATTGCATCAGGCAGAAAAACCTTTCTGTCCCCGAGCAGGTCCGGGGTGATCTTTCGTCCCACCCTCCAGACCTGGGCGCCCCGCGGTCGCTGGTGCCCCTTTACAGCATGGAGATTCTGTGGGGTCCCCGGGTAACAGGAGCGTCAGGGGTCACAGGATCTGGGAGACTGTGGTCTTCGCGGGCCAGCCTGTCGGGAAGGGACCAGCGTGGCTCTTCGGAGGAGCCTGAGCTGGGAGAGAAAAGTGCTCCCGTCTCAGCACAAATGCCTCCTCGAATTATGCTCCCCGGAATCGTCTGCCAGGCTGAGCCAGCCCTCTGCGTGTGGGCCCTCCCCCACATCCAGCACAGCATGCAGGGCAAACAGGAACCACAGAAAGACAAAGACCTGGGAGGCCCTGCCCAAGAGACAAAAGGCTGCCTGCCCACTAGGAGCCCAGAGTGTCGCCCACTTCTGGGGGGGACGGGCTGCCAGGAAATGTCTCCTGTGGGTCCGGGCCCTGGGTGGGGTCAGGGGCTTTCGGGGAAAGGCACGTGGGCAGCGGGGCAGGTGAGGCGTGGCCTGCCATGGGAACAGCTCGGCAGGCTCTGGGGTCCGGATCACTGGGAGGAGGACATCTATGCTCAGCAAACATGACCCAAAGCCCCTCGCGTGTGGCCCAGGTCGGCACAGACCCATCAGGCACAGGTCCCAAGCCATGTTGGCGCGGCCAGTTCTGAGTCACCCAGGCCCCTGCACGGGGTTGGGGGTGC